>NC_134485.1:12246180-12348680 GCF_040206685.1 Ascaphus truei | reverse complement strand
TGGAGGTGAGGAGCGGGGGGGTGGTTAATGGCGTCTTTCTGGCTCCGGATGAGGACCATGCGGTGGAGGAGAGGAGCGGGGGGTGTTAATGTGGTTTTTTTTGCTCCTGATGAGCACCATGCGGTGGAGGAGAGGAGCGGGGGAGCGGGGGGTGTTAATGTGTTTTTTTTACTCCGGATGAGCAGGATGCGGTGGAGGTGAGGAGCGGGGGGGGGGGGTTAATGGCGTATTTCTGGCTCAGGATGAGGACCATGCGCTGGAGGTGAGGAGCGGGGGGTATGGGTGCGGATGAACACCATGCGGTGGGCGTTGTGGAGGTGAGGACCGGGGTGAGGACCGGGGGGGGGGTGGTGTTTGGGGGGGGTTAATGGTGTCCGTGATGGAGGTGAGGAGCGGGGGGGGGGTTAATGGTGTCCTTGGTGGAGGTGAGGAGCGGGGGGGGGGGTTCATGGCAAGTCAGTATGGCTCCGGATGAGCAGCATGCGGTGGAGGTGATGAGCGGGGGGGGGGGGGGGTGTTTAATGGTGGTTAATGCTGAGTCGGTAGCCCTGGAGCAGAGTGTGGGGTGGGGGTGGGGGTGTGCGAGGGTGGTGTTTTGAAGAGGCGGTGTGTGGATGTGGGTGTATTTATAGAGAGAAGAGTATTTATAGAGAGAAGAGGCTGTACCTGATTGTTAGAAGGTGCTCAGGTAGTAGGTGGTCAGGGTTGTCTCTGTTGAGACTTGTGAAGCGTGGTCCCAAAAAAGTTTCAAATCTGTCAGTTGTGCAAATGTCTCAGAGCAGTGATGCAGCGATTCCCAAAGCTCAGTGAGGGGTGGTAGAGTGTGTCAGTGGTGTAGCTCAGTGAGGGGTGTGACACTGTGTCAGTGTTGTTGGCCGCAGACCAATGAGAGGTGTGCGGGGGCGGGCATGGTGCGGGGTGCAGGCCGCAGACCAATGACAGGTGTGCGGGGGCGGGCATGGTGCGGGGGGCGGGCATGGCCGACCAATGACAGGTGTGCGGGGGCGGGCATGGTGCGGGGGCGGGCATGGCCTGAGGCGGAGTGACAGGCCAAAGGTGCAATGCCATTATCCCTAGGGACACCGGACATCCAGGCAGGCAGGCAGCCAGGCAGGCAGGCAGGCATACAGTGCTTTCAATAATATATTATAAGATATATATATATATATATATATATATATATATATATATATATATATATATATATATATATATATGAAACAAATAAAGTATTATTTGTTTCATATATATATATATATATATATATATATATATATATATATATATATATATATATATATATATATATATATATATATATATATATATATATATATATATATATATATATATATATATATATATACAGTGGTTGACAAATCACCAAAAAATCTACTCGCCACACAAAAAAATCTACTCGCCACCTAGTACCAAACGTGTGCTGCTTGGGCCAATATTTACTCGCCCGGGGGTTAAATCCACTCGCCCGGGGCGAGCAAATGTATAGGTTTGTCGAACACTGTATATATATGTATATATATATATGAAACAAATAAAGTAGCGCCAAAGTGATTGTAAAGTCTAACCCTAATAGACTTTATAATATATAATATATATATATATATATATATATAAAACAAACAAATTGGAGTAGCGCCTTAGGAAGCTTGATAAGGATAAATCAGCCGTGTAAATCAAATAGAGTTAACACGGCTATTGACCAAAGAATCCCCAAAAGGGCGAATTTGTGATAAAAACAACTGAAATCTATAGCAAAAATAAAAAATATGAAACATAAAAAATAAAATAAAAACCAGATGTCAGTTGAAATTTCAAAAAATTTACTTAGTCCACTGGCGTTTTGCTGCCCGTATATAAGGATCACCAAATCCCAAGGATATCTGCAGAAAACAAGAAGAAAAAACAGAAGAAGGGAATGTATCAGCCTGTCCCGTTAGTGCCACCTCTGGTGTATCCATTGGTTCAGCAAGGTGCACTGGAGCCACCCCAGCCAGATGATGTAATAATCAGCAACACGGTCAGAGACTCCCTCCAGATACACCTCCCACAGCTCTCACTGCTCACCAGCAGGCAACTGCAAAACCGGAAGCGACAGCAATCCCAAGCAAAAGACAACATCTCTAAGGTACTCTCTCCGTTTACTGCAGTAATGTCAGCCCAAAGAGGCAAGTTTGTGGCTCCAGTGCACCTTGCTGAACCAACGGATACACCAGAGGTGGCACCAACGGGACAGGCTGATACATTCCCTTCACAGCTTCAAGGCGATTGAGTATATCTCATAAATGCTATTATTTTTACTCTGTTTGTGAGTGCGCTTTTTATATTTTACAATCCCATAAATACTGTTTTATACTTTATCACACTAGGAGTGCGCCTGTTTTTTCTTCTTGTTTTCTGCATATATATATATATATTTATATAATATATTATTTTATAATATTTTATAATATATTATATATATTTGAAGCAGGGGATCTCCAGAGCTGAACCCCATTCATTCCAGCTCGGGGGACCCCCTGCTTCCTGATACACACCTCTGTAAGATGGTGCACTGGTGGGAGGGCACATTAACTTCTCAGGAAGAAGAAGAGGCCTATCAGTCATGCCTAAATGCTATACATGACCAAATGTTTAATAGCAATGATGTTCAATGGGACATGGCTCTTACAGAGACCTCTAAAGAGGAACCCTTGTTATGGGTTCTACCCGGTGCCTCCAACCATAGGATTGTGACCCAACTAAGTTGAGCAGATTCAACAGGGATGTGTGGTTTGAATATTCCTATGTTCCAGAAGGGTTTATGGACATTTTCGGTATGTTCCGGGGCTAGTGGATTGAGAACACCATGAAAACTTATACCCCCCATAATGGCCATACCACTCTTGCTACCCGGGAAACCATGTGGTCCAAATAATGCAGATCTGGCACGTAGGGCGCTGTATCTACTGTATAATGACTGGGTGGAATATAGGGACAATAAGGGGTGTAAGAGGTCCATTTTTTAGAGATGCAAGATGGAAAGGGGGAGGAGGTGGGATGTGTAGAAAACCCGATATTGCCCACTATTGGTGAAGTAAGCCCCTCTTATGTAGATATCAGTTATGTTACATGACCACGCTGCTAGCGTATAACCTGTGCTTTTCTACTTGACCATTGAACCATCACTACCCGCACTTTACCCCTAGTATTGCACTGCCCCTGTGATTTGTATTTGTATGTTATATCTTAATAGTTGTACTGCATCTGATTTGTAAATATCTTATTTGGCATTTTATTATGCTCATTAGTGTGACTGTATTGGATTCCAGGATAATCGTACCTTTGTACATGCAGATACACATTGTATGTCATGTATCTAGAAAGAGTATGGTTTAAGTATTGCAACATTGTATCTGTTGAATATATAGATATATTATTAGTGATATGCAATGCCTAATTCTGTGATATTATTATGAGCTGAGACAGAAAGGAAATGCATGCAATGTATATGTTTAAATATTGTAACATTGACCCCTTTGTATTTTTAAATGATGTTGGAGGCAACATCATGTATGGATAGGGGAGAGTGTAGCTCCCCTTCTAAGGACTACTAATTAGTATAAGGGGTTAATGTCCTCAATGGGTTAACCGGGTGAGATCACTCTGGCATTGTCCCTCCCCACCCTGTGATGTAGGATGTCCTGTGACCAGGGATGTCACCATAGGGAGATAGGAGGGTATACAATAGCTCCACCAATGTTTTAGCAGGAGGTTCCTCAGAGGGCCTCACAATGAGTCGTGTCAATATGTTTAAGTGTATAGATATGTATTTTGAGAGTGCCCTGTGCCTGTTTATTGTTTTCAGTTAAGAAATGTGCCCTGTTTAGTTAGCGCCTATAGTAATGGCCCAAGATTGTTCCCATTAGGGAAGAGGAGTGAACATGTGCTTATCCGGAGTTCTCAGCATAGTAGATCCGGAACATAATTGGACTGGCCCCACCAGAAGCTTTTTAGTAAACTCACGATCCAATATGCATGGTCGAGGTATTCAGTACACAGTAAGGGGATACTGATCCCAGAAAGCAGAGTCTTTACCCAACAGGGGCCCACTTGAGAGAGGGCACTTTTCAAGTTATGCAGGAGATTGCCAATCTAAAAAATACTAAGGGAAACAAGCATACTGTCGCGGCCGAGTTTATTCTTACCTTTGCCCGGTCTCGGCCGCGACAGTAACCGGGCGCGCGCCGGGGTGTCCCGTGTGCGCGCCGAAGCCTCGGAGGAGCGGTCCTCCGATCGGGGCTTCCCCCTCCCCTCTCCGCGTCCGCCGGGTCCCCCGGAACTCCCCACCGCCGTCCCCCACATCGCGGGACACCAGGGCTCCCTCGGGGAGCCCTGGGCACGCGTGCATGGGGCGCAGGCACCCGATGAAGCGTGACCGTGCATCGGTGACGCGCGGCACGCCGAGGGGATTTGGCTAGCAAGCCGGGAAATCTCCCGGCTTGCGGAACTAGCCAACGAAGAATAAAACGTGTCGCCAGTGTAAGTACACCCTAGCACAGAAGTGAGAGCTACCAGGGGAAGAAACACAGAGTTACTTTATGTTTTACAACCAGATAATATATCGGACGGGAACTCTGTACTTGTATGGCGAGACTTCTAAACTAATGTGAACAAAGCTCTTTTTGTACTATAAAAGTTCCTGGCGCCCATACTTATTCTATGTTCATATCCACGCCCAACAATGCATTGACCCAGCACCGAGAACAGGTATGAGAAACTGAGCATTGCCAACTTGATAGTTCAACTTGATGTAAACTCCTTTAGAGCGGGGAAAAGAGGGTTGCATGTAAATTAAGCCAGGCAGACCGGATCAGCAAGCAGGCTGCCAGGGTCAGAAAGTCTTCCTGTGTTATTTGTTGTTTGGTGGCAGTGGGGAAAGAGAGGTGTTGGTGAGTGTTTTAAAGGATGGGGGTGGAAGGGATTGGTTAGAGTGTTGGGAGCTGGGGGTGGTGGTGAGTGTGTTGAAGGATAGGTAGTGGAAGGGATTTTTTAGAGTGCTTTAGGGCAGGGGTGAGCAAACTTTTTATGCCGAGCCCCCCTTTTCATCAATGATATTTGTCGGGCCCCCCCTGCCTGATGTGAACAAAAATCACATGAAAAAAAAAAACAAGTTTAAACGGTATACAATACAAATGTGACTACAAATACATATAAATACTTACATATTTCAACATTATATCGATATGTACGATATCATGTGTGACAATCTCAAATAGATTCTCATCATCTCCTCTCCTCAACCCCCTTTGACTGCGGCCCCGCTGGCGCTGAGCACGCAGTAATTGCCGCTTTTACTTACATAAATCTATATGTGTAAGTCCCTGCTCATGTGCTGTGCGGGCACGCACGCTCACTCAAGTTAGGTGCTTGAGTAAACAAAAAATTAACTTTCAAGCGTGCTCAACTTGCCCGCAATAACATCCCCACCTCCACGCGCGCTTGCGAAATAGCCAGGACACCCAGCGCTCATGCTTAGAGAGCTGGTGACTTCACCGCTTTCAAGCATGAGCGCGGTCAGCGCCAGCGGGGCCGCAGTCTTTCTATTGACGTCTATAGACACCTGCTGCAAATGCATTCTTTAATATTGTTTACATTTTCAATGCTTAGTTAGGGACATTAATTATTATCCCCCATGGACTGTAAAGTGTCTGTAGAACTGCAGGGTTATAGCGACCAGAAGACAGTAGGACAGGGATGAGAGAACCATGAATGCACTCAAATCTTATTCTCAAATTCATTGCACTTATCATAACATTTGGAGCTGTAACATGTTTATGAGATGGATCACTATCTGTTTATTTGGCTGGTATCTGGTAATATTTGTTTCTTTTGGTGCACTGTCAATATCACACAGGCAATTATTTGGGGGGGGGGGGGCATTCATTCCACCCCATATCTACCTCCCTTCCCTCTTCCCCCCCTTTTTGTCATCCACCCTCCTACTTAGCAGTATTATTTTGTATACCTTTTTTAACTGTTATGGGGTGTTTTTCCTTGTGTTTCAGTAATATTAGAGTACATTGGGTAAAATTCAGATAGCCTACCCTTTCTTGCAATTTCAGCTGTGCCTCCTGTCCTGTGTGACTGAAGAGAATTGCAAAGCAGGGTGCCAGGTCACGAGCATTAGCAGGAGCAGAGTGCTGCAGGGCAGGCACCAGAAGCCGGGACATTCCACGTCAGACATGCCTGCTCCTCCCCTGCAGTCCTCCTGCATTCTTGCCCTCTTCTTCCGATCCACCAGCTACTCTAACAGGGTTCTTTTGCAGCTGGCTGTCATGCCCTCATAACCAGACTAATACATCCCCCCTTATAGACCAGGACTACAAAACACTGTGAGCCAGAACATACAGCTACATACATATAGAGAGGGTACATTCCCTGATATATGAAAAGTTAGTAGATGTTTCTTTAATCCTGAAACAATCGGTGCACTTTGTGCCTGTTGAGTGATTTCACTGTATTGTAGTGGATCTCTGGACTGTGACTGCACCTTTAATTGGATGCCGTAAGGGCGAGGGGGGGTGATGGAGTTCGAGTTTATTTATTAGCAGTCTGTGCTCTGTCACTGACTAAACAACTCTTCCAATTCCACACAATGTACACTGAATGCTGACCTACCTTATGCAGCAAGCTCAGTACACACAGCCCTGCTACACACACCTGACCAGCCCCTGATCTGTCCTCTTCCTGCTCTGTCTGCACAGCGCTGCTACAGGGCAGACACAGGAAGCAGGGACATTCCACGTCAGACCGCTGGGGCATGCTCCTCCCCTGCAGTCCTCCTGCGTTCTGGTCCTCTTCTTCCGATCCTCTAGCAGCTCTGACAGGGTTATTTTGCAGCTGCTGTACCTCCGCCCCCCCTCCATCATGTTCTGCCGCCGCCTGCACACAGCATGTTTCGCCGCCCCCAGGCTGCACCGGCCCTGCGACCCCCTTAAAAGATCTTGCGCCCCCCCAAGGGGGCGCGCCCCCCAGTTTGCGCACCACTGCTTTAGGGGGTGGTGAGTATGTTGAAGGATAGGGGGTGGAAGGGATTGGTTAGAGTGCTTTAGGGGGTGGTGAGTATGTTGAAGGATAGGGGGTGGAAGGGATTGGTTAGAGTGCTAGGGGGGTGGTGAGTATGTTGAAGGATAGGGGGTGGAAGGGATTGGTTAGAGTGTTGGGAGCTGGGGGGTGGTGGTGAGTGTGTTGAAGGATAGGTGGTGGAAGGGATTGGTTAGAGTGCTAGGGGATGGTGAGTATGTTGAAGGATAGGGGGTGGAAGGGATTGGTTAGAGTGCTAGGGGGGTGGTGAGTATGTTGAAGGATAGGGGGTGGAAGGGATTGGTTAGAGTGTTGGGAGCTGGGGGGTGGTGGTGAGTGTGTTGAAGGATAGGTGGTGGAAGGGATTGGTTAGAGTGCTAGGGGATGGTGAGTATGTTGAAGGATAGGGGGTGGAAGGGATTAGTTAGAGTGTTGGGGAGCTGGCAGGGGGAGTTGGTGAGTGTTTTGAAGGATAGGTAGTGGAAGGGATTGGTTAGAGTGCTAGGGGGGTGGTGAGTATGTTGAAGGATAGGGGGTGGAAGGGATTGGTTAGAGTGTTGGGAGCTGGCAGGGGGAGTTGGTGAGTGTTTTGAAGGATAGGTGGTGGAAGGGATTTTTACAGTGCTGGGGGGTGGTGAGTGTGTTGAAGGATAGGGGCTGGAAGGGATTGGTTAGTGTTTCGGAGCTAGGTGGGGGGATTGCTTAGAGCATTGTGGAGCTGGGGGGGGTTGGTGAGTTTGTGGGATGTTTAAAAAAAATGTGTTAATAAAAATGTCCACACAGTTGTTTGATATGTTTATTATCATGTACAGTATATGAATGATGTGAAGGGGGTGCGTGGTGTTGTGTAGGTATAGATTAACCACTTATAAGTAATGTACATCACCTATACATAAAGTTTAGCAAATGTTTATAAAAACATGAAGGAACGCAACTGTAGATTTAAACTAATGTCCATAATCAAATAAAACGATTATAAGCCATTTTAAGCAGTTTGAGCTTTAGAAAATGAATAACCGCACCAAAATAACAATAATGCAAATAATTTTCATAGACGTTACAATTATTACAACATATGTCCAGTAGCTGTATTTTTTTGTTTATGCGTGTATAAAATCACTGTACATGTATTAATAACAAATTGAAATACTGTACACTTGATTGAGAAATGCGACCTCAGATCCTTCCTTCCCTCAAATACCAAAATTCAAACACCATTTTCACCTGCAAATGATTTTCATACTCTACCTCTAAAAAGATGTAACCAATGGTATTGCCCCTGTTAAAGCGGAATAATGCAAGAAATATCACAGTAAATACTGCATGTGTTAAAGAAAATAACAAACATTAACATTGTTTTCAATGGCGTTCACTGTAAACTCACCCCATTAGGTGCAATAATGTCTGCAACATCTGTACATATTTAGCTATCTCTCAGATCATTTTCTTTTATACAGTACATCCACCTATGGGCAATGGGTCAAGTGAATGTTAGTGGTTTATTGACAAGATCGTTTGTCACTCCGAGCAAAATCAATAAGGGTATTATACATTTTTGACCACAAAGCTCCAGGTCAGGAAAAAATAGAGCTCCTCCCTCCAGTGATATTTTTTCCCCGGGAAGATTTTCTATGCACTTTATATACATATTTCTCATACTTTTCTGTACCTACAGTACTAAGAGTATATGTAGAAGTACTGTATCTGGGCTTCAGATACAGGATCTATAGACAGTCGCTATCAATGTTTACTGGTTGATGAGAAAATCATAGGGTTTATATATCAACTCATACTGAAGTTTATTTTGGAAAAAGAAACTATATTCTGCTCCAAGCTGCAACGTATGTTACTGGTAGAGATGGAAGAAGTTTGTGAATTAGGAAGATTGTGGACATTGATGAGAGCGAAAACAACGTTTGCAAAGACATTAAACTTTGCCATAAATCACCTCAACTGCAAATACCTTACACTATTCAATATGATGTCTTCCTTATCCCAAAGAACATATCATTTATATCTTCTCAACCACACAGAAGATTTCTTTAGGGCATGCAAAGCCCTTTAACATCAATGTTTGCACATATTTAATATAAACAGTTGCTAAATGACCTTTGCCGTAAAAAATAAAAATAAGAAACAATCTTAGGTTTGAAGCAGGGGGTCTACGGAGCTGAAGCACATTGATTTTAGCACCGGAGACCCCCTGCTTCCCGAGATACTTACATCAGAAAGTCATGAGGAGAGCACCCTCTCGGCCATTAGGCAATGTTCTTTATTTGTGGTGTGTACTAAGGAGTATTAGGGATATGTCTGTGTACTATTAGGAAGGTTTGCTCCATTTTTCAAGCTACCTTCTTTATGTTTCCTAATTGTTTGTATGATTATACTTATTTGAAGCGTTTTTGTCCATGCTTTTAAATGTAATATTATTGCAGTGTGTTCCTGCTTATTTTCGAGTTTTTGCCATTATTTCAAAATTCAAACCTAAATGCAAACCAATCGAGTTTTGGCAAAACCAGAGCCAGCACTAAAATATGGGACATAGGGAACTATGCACTAAGCTCTGATAAGTCACTTTTAGAGTGCAAAATGCTCTTCGATCGTGATTTTTGGCTCAACCCGATGCACTAAGCAACGCAAACAGGCACTTTGCGCTCTAAAAATGACTTTTTTCAGGGATTTTTTTCTATGTCCAACTTTGCTCGATCGCAGCCCTGTTTGCATGAAATTGTGCCCTTAAGCAGGATGCACTAAGCAACGCAACCTTAGCAAATGCGAAAGTTGCGTTGATTAGAACACGTCAGGTCAGAGTAGACGCAAAGAAATCTGGACTTAGAAAAAATTCTGGCTTTTTATTTTTGCATGCGCAAAACCCATACAGCAGGCCGGCGGGTGTCCCCGGCTGACCCCGCGGGGGTCCCCGGCTCACCAAGCAGGGTCCCCACGGGAGTGCGGGGGTCCCTGCAGGAGTCTGGGGGTCCCCACGGTAGTCCGGGGTCCCCACGGGAGTCCCGGGTTACCCGCGGGCTTGCGGTACCAATGTTGCACCTCCAAAAATAAAAAACAACAATTCTAACTAAATACAGCCCTAACACATACTATACAGTAATGGCCAAAATTACTATTATCCAAATATGGATAATAATGCATTTGGCCATTTTAAAAACATATAACACTCAATAAATACAGTCAAAACATATTACACTTACCTTTTACAGGCACCCACGATGAAGGCCGTCTTCAACCTCATCTTCATTCTGCCCATGCCCCTACGGTGCTGCAAAATATGCACAACAATTACAATAGCCAATGTAATGTCCCCTAACCCCTTAATCACCATAGCGGTTATTAACCGCTACAGTCATTAAGGGGTTAACCCACCCTCACCCACCACTCGGGAGGCCTACATACCCTCCAACTCTAATCCCCCATCCCGTGAGGCCTAACCACCCTCACCCACTACCCACAAGGGAGGCCTACCCACATACCCTTGGGACCAATACACCCCCCCCCCAACACATAAAGTACAATAATGTGCAAAATAACTATTATCCAGATATGGATAATATATTATTTGCCCATTATGAAACACATAAAACATCCACAAATCAAAACATGAATTTTTAATCTTAAAACCACCACATTGCATGTTAAAATAAATACAGCAGCCATTGCAAATATAAAAAAACAAAACTGCAGCTACACAAATGTCTATGAAATGTCACACAATTGCATTGAGTGTGTACATAATGCAATTAATCAGTGCATCATATAACACTATGCAAAATATATGTAACACAATAAAATACACTATGAACAATGTCCTCTAACCACCAATACCATCTTGAAAATAAATTAGAAACTAACCAACATCAATACAATTAGCATCAATCAATTAATCCATTTCCTCAAACAATTAAAATACAATACAAATCAATTATACAATTCCCTAATCAATTGCTAAAGCCAAACCATTGTCAAAACAATTCTAATTTAAAGTAACCACCATCATTCTAATCTTACTACCATAAAGAAGCCTTTAGCTAAATACAAATTACATTATTCACAACAATGACAAAATAAAGATGCTAAATACATTATCCATACATGAAAAGAACCTAAACATAAGCCAAACAATCAATAATACAGCATCAAATACAATGCATTTACATACAAAATTCACATACAATAAACCCATTCAGTGTCCGTGAATGTATTATATACATAGATACATTAACAGGCATTAAATGGGAGTGAAAAAATAAAAGACATGCATGAAAAATCATAAAAACCTGTAAAAGTAAAAATAATAAACTTTTCTTTTGTTTACTCACCATTAGATGTCCACTCTCCGAAATCCAAGCGACCCGGAAGCACAGGAACCAATCCACAGGTAAGCCACAACATAAAAAACCATAACAAATCCACGTCTGTGTCTTCTTTCTTCTTTAGGGGCTTCTGGGGGCTTCTGGGGTCTACAGCTGTTTAGCTGTATTTAGCCTACACTGTATGTTTGCCATCTATTTTCAGGCGTGTCTGATTTGACCAGTTATAGGGGAAGGGAGGCTTAGGGAAGTACCTCTGGGACCTTTTGGACCAGGGGGAATGGGCCAGATGAAGAGGTAGTCCCTCGAAACGTCGCCCCCCTAGCATACTTGCCGTTCTCCGTTTTTTGTGTATATTGCTTGTGTTTCATGTTTTTTCCCCTTTTCCTTCCCTCCCCCCCCCCACCCCTCACTTTGTGACATACCCATTTGTGATACTGGTTTCTGCAAACACATTTGATTTATTTCTGGTTCGTTTTATTATTAAATGTTTATTCTGCATTACAACTGTTTTCATCATTTAGCTATTAGACAGTCAGTGCTGGTACTTACGTAGATTTGTTAGTACTATCAGGGGAATAAGGGTCCCCTTTTGTTCCGTGCACCCTGCAATTGCATAAATTTAACACTAGAGTGCTGTCAATCGTCCCCTTTTACCCTTTAATTGTTATGTATGTTTTAATACTAGTGTAGATGTGCAGGGTGTCTCCTGAGCTGAACTGCATTGGTTTCAGGTCCGAGGACCCCCTACTTCAGGAGATACAGGCCCCTTTATGGGGTGCCGGTATCCCCCTGCAGAATGTAAATAACCCGGTCACGTGACGCGGGAGCTTTAAACTGCAGGGGATCCTGGCATCCCATAACGGGGCCTGGAACTCCTGAAGTAGGGGGTCCTCGGACCTGAAACCAATGCGGTTCAGCTCGGGAGACCCCCTGCTCATGTACACTATTATTAAAATGTTTTAATTTAGTGTACGATCGCCTGTAACAGTCTTGCATGCAGATAGCAAATCTCCATGCAAATGTTACATGCAGCTTTTTTTTCTATCCGCTAGCGAACTGAAAGGTTCAGAACGCTAGCAGGGGGAAAAAAAGCAACACGTATGCTGTGGCTGTTTTGAGCTATTTTGAGCAGGTACGTTAAAAAATGGCCTCAAGGCCTTAGTGCATCGCGTCCCCGGCCTCACTTTTTAACGAACCTGCTTTTTGGCCAAATCAAAACGCAAAGCCATTGAGCTTAGTGCATAGCTCCCATAGAACCCAAACCAACTCAACAACCCAATAATTTTTGAATTTTTTGAACCAAAACACCAGAGAAAATGCCCACCCATACTCTCCTGTGCATCACATAAACGCTTTATTTTGACCCTGCCCAGTTTGAAAGCTATAACTGAGTTGCAATTTGCAAAATTTAAATGATGCTCTTTGTGACAAGTTTTCTCTAAAGTTACCTTGATGCATAAATCCTCATGTTTATGTTGAAGATTGTAAAATGAGGTGGGTTTGTGTTCCCCCCCATTAAGGGGACCAACAGTTACATAACATTTGTGCTGTTGAGGTCTCCCCTCCATCCCGGAGGAAACAAAATGGCCGCAAAAGTGTGGGCAGTCCATTAAGAAACCACAACATAACTTACTTCCCATCCCACAAGTGGAAGAAAATGGCTATGAAACAGAGACCAATACAAATAAGGGTAAGTGCTGCACACCAAAACCAAATGCAATATAACAAAAGATATAGTTACTGGTGCTCCCGTCTTTGAACGATATGCTGTATCCAATCCAATACATGCAGTAGCTGAAGGAAGACAGGGCACACGGATTTGAAGTAATTCAAATTAATTTTTTGAGCCAAACACAATGTTTCGACTTTAACGATCTTTATCAAGTGAAGTCTAAGTGCGAGAGACCACAGTAACGGCCCCTGAGCCAGAAGAGTTTGCCAACTCTAATGTAGACTGGGGGGCACCTCCAGAAGGAGCACGGGTAATGGGCCTATGCATCAAGTACTCTCACCAGTGGCTTCAACAAGCCATCCCCTGGATCACAGAAGTCCAAGTTATGTTCCTCAAAGAGACTTTGCTGAAACTGATTTGCCTCTTAGAGAAGGGTTTAGGCCCCAGGACTATGATAGAATCTCTTAAGTGGGAAACCCTGAAGATGAGACTCGCAGGAGCCAGCGAAAAAGACACCCTCCCACTAGAGTGGTATCCGATTCGCTAGAGTGGCACCCATTATGAGTCTCAGCAGCCAGCTAAGAGTAAGATAGCCTTTGTTCTAAACATGTTTGTGGTGATGTATAATATTGTGTAGAACCTGCCTGTGTTAAGTTGTACATATGACCTTGCATTTTTCATTATATAAAAGTCTGTGTTACGTTGTCCGGAGCGGGAACATTGGGGTTTCCACCAGGGGGATGATATAGCGAGGTCCCCTCTTACCTCTGGGCTGCGGGAGGGGGACGGCTATCGGGATGCCTCTGGTGGGAGCTGTGGTGACAGCGCGGTGTGTGCGGGTGCTGTCGGGAGGGTAGAAAGACCCGCCGGGAGTAGGAAGGGAGCTGCTCTGACGCTCCGGTGACTCACGGCCTGTGGTCTGGGACCAGAACACCTTCATTTTAATAGACTCTTTATGGTGATACCATCCAACGGTAATTCTTTTTGCCACTCAGATAATAGCAGCACACGTTGTCACCCTAGACAAGGAGGGAAAGGGGGCCACATTATATACACAGAAATAAATAATAACCTCTAGACTTACTACCCTACAGGTACAGTAATATGTATTTATAGGAATGTTAACGTAATATTTAGCCAATGTTCTTAGCAAAATGTAATATTTACACCAAAATATTATTTGTTAAAAAAAATTTAAAATAATAATAATGTAAAGTACATTATGCTCAGGTAACTCTTCGGGGAAAAAAATCTCCTACATTTTTGCTGCCATGTAATTCCCAATAAATTAGCAAATTAGTTGGGAGTGTTTTAAAGTCAACATTAAATAAAAACATTATAATGCCGCATACAGTACTATGGGTGGCAGTCATAGAAATATAGAATTGATATGTGAGTACTGTATATGCTAATCTACAAAACAGCCTAGAGAACAAAAAAAATAGAATACATCTTAATAATAACCAGCAGAGTGAAATGAAATAAACGAGTCCATCAAAACCTATATACAGTGTCAGCTATCAGGAAAGTCCTGGCATGCACACCTACAGGTGTCCGTGGCACCGGGGACAGTGTCTGGCTTGATGGACCTGCATGGGGTCAAAGCATCTGCTGAATGGGACCCCTCACCGTGGTCATGTGACCACGCATGGCAGCAGCACCGAGGACAGTTCGGCGTACTACATCTTTAGAAATTGCACTTCAAAAAATCGCCATTTATTATAGCCGTTGCAAAGTCCATAGCTCAAGAGTTGCAAAAAAAAAAAAATGTCAAAATATAAAGCATACAGCATAGTAACATTGCCTCATGCTGACGAAGGGTCACATCTTTGACCTGAAACGTCCCTACTGATGGACGACCACTATACTACCAATTGCTAATGGAATAATTCATGGATTTTTCCCTGGGAGAGAGTGGCCTGCATCAACACATACATTATTACTATGTGGTATGCTTTTCATTTTGCAACTTTCGTTTTTTGTTTATATTTTTTTTTTTTACTTTTTTGTTTGCTGTTCTTGATTTATGAACTGCAATGAGTATAATAAATTATGATTTTTATGTGCAATTTCTACTTCTGCATGGGGTGATTTTTGTGAATATATATATATATATATACTGTATCTATATATTTTTTTAAATATTATGCAGTCCTCGGTTATCCAACGGAATCCGTTTTGCAAGTAGCGTTGGATAGTGAAACCGTTGTAAAGTGAGTCCCATGTTAATCAGTGGCGGTAAACGTTGGATAACGCATTCAGGCGTCGAAAAACGGCCCATAGGGTTGCATTGTAAAGCGTTGGATATGCCATTCGTTGTAAAGTGAAACGTTGGATAACGAGGACTACCTGTGTGTGTATATATATATATGTGTATATATATATATATATAGAAACCCTGTCTTCCCATAAGAAAAGGCACAAAAGCAGCAACACTCAGATAAAGCAAAAAGACATGTATTAGCAGTTACAAAACAGCACACTATAGTGCTGTTTTGTAACTGCTAATACATGTCTTTTTGCTTTATCTGAGTGTTGCTGCTTTTGTGCCTTTTCTTATGGGAAGACAGGGTTTCTATATTGATTTCTATGGAGCATGCACCTTGACTTTACATTTGTTGCTTGGAGTGCTGGCTGCTGCTTTTTGTTATATATATATATATATATATATATATATATATATATATATATATATATATACATACATACATACAGTGTTCGACAAACCTATACATCTGCACGCCCCGGGCGAGTGGCGAGCTCCTATTGACCCAAGCAGCACACGTGTTTTTTTTTTTAATTTTTCCCTGCTCGCGCTTCTGTTTAATTTTCCCCGCTCACGCTGGAGAAAAAAAAAAAAGCCGGCTCCCTGAGCAGTGCCCTCCCTCCACCCCTGCTTCTCTGAGCACGTTTCTCCTCCCCGTAGCAGCCAGAGAGTGTCTCCGCAGGCCCCCGCATATCCCGCATATCCCCGAATATCCCCAATGGCCCCCGCATACCTCCCAATGCCCCCCGCTTAACCCCAATGGCCCCCGCATGCCCCCACATACCCCCAATGGTCACCGCATACCGCATACGCACCGCATACCGCATACGCACCGCATACCCCCAATTGCTTCCGCAGGTCCCCGCATACCCCCATTGGCCGCCGTATGTCCCCGCAGGCCCCCTCAAACCTCCGATGTCTCCCGCAAGCTCCCGATGTTGCCCGCAGCCCCCGATGACTCCAACATACCTCCGATGGTGAGCGGGACTCCCGGCGCCGTATCTGGTAGTGTGTGTGTGTCTGTCAGAGTGTGTCTGTCAGAGTGTGTGTGTGAGTGTGTGTGAGAGAGTGTGTGTGTGTGTGTGAGTGTGTGTGTGTGTGTCTGTCGGAGTGTGTGTGTGTGTGTGAGTGTGTGTGTGTGTGTGTGTGTGTGAGAGTGTGAGAGTGTGAGAGTGTTAGAGTGTGAGAGAGAGTGAGAGAGTGTGAGAGAGAGTGTGTGAGAGAAAGAGAGTGTGTGAGAGAAAGAGAGTGTGTGAGAGAAAGAGAGAGTGTGTGAGAGTGTGTGTGAGTAGGATGACTGACTTGGTCTCTCTCTATCTCACCCTCTCTGTGTGTGTGTCGCTCTCTCTCTGTGTGTGTGTCGCTCTCTCTCTCTGTGTGTATCGCTCTCTCTGTGTGTGTGTGTGTGTGTGTCGCTCTCTCTCTCTGTGTGTGTCGCTCTCTCTCTCTGTGTGTGTCGCTCTCTCTTTGTGTGTGTGTGTGTGTCGCTCTCTTTCTCTGTGTGTCGCTCTCTCTCTGTGTGTCGCTCTATCTCTCTCTGTGTCGCTCTCTCTCTCTGTGTCGCTCTCTCTCTCTGTGTCGCTCTCTCTCTCTCTGTGTCGCTCTATCTCTGTCGCTCTCTCTCTCTGTGTTGCTCTCTCTCTCTGTGTGTCACTCTCTCTCTCTCACCACTCTCTGTCTCTCTCTCACACTGTCTCACACTCTGGACCTGGATATCTTACTTACCCTATATATCTTAACTGCCCTATACCTACACCAAAATAACCTATACTGCTTACTTCCAGATTACAAAAAGGTTGTAATCGCCAACAGCGGACAGCTTTAAAGTGTCCCCTTTTTGTTTGTTTTTTGAGTTTTGAGAACTGTTTGAGAACTGACTCAAGCTTCACACAGGAGACATCGGAACCCCCCCTAACCCAGAAGACAGGTAAGAAACACTTCAACACCAACATATAACATTGCAGGAATGAGGTACCTGGACTGCGGATCAGGTAAAATCACACATACACACACACACACATAACAAGGGACTAATTGTAGTATAATGTAATACAATAAATAAACTTATGTCAAAAACGAATGTTGTTCTTACTAGGAATGTCTTCAGTAAGTGGAAAGATAGTGAGAATCCCTTTTACTGTAGGTGGCACTAGAGAGGTTACACCCTAATTAAAACTTGTATTTTATTATAAATTGATTAAAATAAACTGTTTGGAGAAAACCACATACATAAAACAAACAAACAAAAAATATATATTAAAAGACGGAGAGGTGTGGAAGGGTGTTTAATAGAGGTGTTTATGATATATACCTCCTAATTAAACATTAATGAACCCTATGATCTTTGTAGTCTCTTATCAAATAACCCCTTTTAAAATAGTGGGGTATAAGCAGTTAGATGCAGACTTGTCTGCTGTGTGCAAAATAAGGCTGCTCTTAATGATGGCTGAAATGAAACAGTCATAGGCACCTTAGGCATAACAGAGCTGCATTTAGCTGTCTAAATGGTTATTATATACCAAATATAGATAACTGAGAGACTAACTCTAGCGTCTGAGAGCTCTTGCTGCCCACGAACGCAGTCTACGAAGCACTCAGACAAAGTGGAGCCCACACCTCACCGATGAGCAGACGTCACGTGACGGTGACGTCAGACGTACCCTACGTACGTTTCACCATAACTGGCTTCATCAGGGGCGGGTTCTAAGTGACTCTGGCGGGTATTTATTGGTTTGTGTTGCCGTAGCAACGAACTACCTGTCTCCTCTGATTGGTCACGAATGGCAACCAATCGCGATGCTAGGTGTTTAGGATGCATCCCCCTGGGGGTTAGGAGTGTGTAGGTATTGCCTTCAATTGGCTGGAAATACCGAACCTTGATAGGTCCAGACGTTGATGACGCTCCCACCATGTGGGAGGGGAGCCGTCAGAGAGGAGATCCAAACAAGGATTTCTTCACTGCTGTATATGACAGTGAACACTGGAGGCGTCACAACTGTTTAGTATGGTAACGATGTTTATTATTAATACATATATCTCCCTACTAAATGAAAGTATATTTGATGATATGTAACTTACTATAGGCTTATTTATTAATAGTAGCCTAATTATATAGGGAGATAGGTATGGTGCACATGTTTATGCAGGGACGCAATGATGCTAATACTCTCTCCAGAAAAGAGAAACCATCAGGAGGATTATCCTGACTGAAAATGTTAGCTACAAGAAATAAATAAAGTGAACATTTCACCCCTATGTGTTGTTTATTGTTTCCTGATACAAGTCTCTATTAGGGGAATGGGGCAATATTGGGTATTGTTGCAATAATGCATGTCTTTAAAAGGGTACTATACTGAGAATGGTATAGTTACAAGTGTAGTGCAGATGGTATTGCATGAACATAGATTGTATTACAGAGGGTTAATACCATGAAGACAGGTACCCAAGAGTGTTGTAATAAGGTAACTTATCTAGATGGTAGGGACTGGTCTTATCCAGATAGGCAATTGTAAGGTAGTGTTACAAAAATGGGGTGTAAGAAATCCCTCGTTTAAGCCTTCTGACTGACACTCATATTAGAGTCCTAAGAAAGGGCCTCTCCTACTCCCCTACGGCTAACATGGATCTATTTGAAACTGCTAAAGATACTCATTTATTTGCAAGAAAACTCCTATTACACAAACACTTCAAAAAATTCCAGATTAATCAAGCCATACAGGCGGGAATGGAAGATCCCAGTGATTTGGATGCAGCCTGCTATGACACACTTCTGAATCTATGGGAAGAGGGTGATGTCCCGCCTGGAATAGGACCATACACACAACTGAGACCTTCCAGTACATTTACACCAGGGATGTATGGGAGTAGTAATGTTGATACCTTTGTTAAACTCGTCAGTGTTCACTTTATTTATTTCTTGCAGCTAACATTTTCAGTCAGGATAATCCTCCTGATGGTTTCTCTTTTCTGGAGAGAGTATTAGCATCATTGCGTCCCTGCATAAACATGTGCACCATACCTATCTCCCTATATAATTAGGCTACTATTAATAAATAAGCCTATACTAAGTTACATATCATCAAATATACTTTCATTTAGTAGGGAGATATATGTATTAATAATAAACATCGTTACCATACTAAACAGTTGTGACGCCTCCAGTGTTTACTGTCATATACAGCAGTGAAGAAATCCTTGTTTGGATCTCCTCTCTGACGGCTCCCCTCCCACATGGTGGGAGCGTCATCAACGTCTGGACCTATCAAGGTTCGGTATTTCCAGCCAATTGAAGGCAATACCTACACACTCCTAACCCCCTCCTTTCAGGGGGATGCGTCATAAACACCTAGCATCGCGATTGGTTGCCATTCGTGACCAATCAGAGGAGACAGGTAGTTCGTTGCTACGGCAACACTAACCAATAAATATCCGCCAGAGTCCCTTAGAACCCGCCCCCGATGAAGCCAGTTACGGTGAAACGTAGTTAGGGTACGTCTGACGTCACCGTCACGTGACGTCGGCTCATTGGTGAGGTGTGGGCTCCACTTTGTCTGAGTGCTTCGTAGACTGCGTTCGTGGGCAGCAAGAGCACTCAGACGCTAGAGTTAGTCTCTCAGTTATCTATATCTGGTATATACTAACCACTTAGACAGCTAAATGCAGCTCTGTTATGCCTAAGGTGCCTATGACTGTTTCATTTCAGCCATCATTAAGAGCAGCCTTATTTTGCACACAGCAGACAAGTCTGCATCTAACTGCTTATACCCCACTATTTTAAAAGGGGTTATTTGATAAGAGACTACTAAGATCATAGGGTTCATTAAGGTTTAATTAGGAGGTATATATCATAAACACCTCTATTAAACACACTTTCACACCTCTCCGTCTTTTAATATATATTTTTTGTTTGTTTGTTTTATGTATGTGGTTTTCTCCAAACAGTTTATTTTAATCAATTTATAATAAAATACAAGTTTTAATTAGGGTGTAACCTCTCTAGTGCCACCTAAAAGGGATTCTCTCTTTCTTTCCACTTACCAATTGTTCTATTCCCTGTGAGCACCACCCCCTATCCACTGTTTGGTAACATTTCCCTCCCAGTGTTCGAGCAGAGTTCATCCTGCAGCTCCTCATCTAGCTGCAGATCCCTGTGTGCTAGGAATGTTTTCAATTAATTTTATTTGATTTTTTTAAAGCGGGGCGGGACTAGGGCAGGGTTGGGGACGGGACTAGGGCAGGATTGGGGGCATGACTAGGGCGGCGTTGGGGGTGGGACTAGTTGGCGAGTAGATTTTTTTGTTCGGCGAGTAGATTTTTGGGTGATTTGTCGACCACAGTGTATGTATATATATATATATATATATATATATATATATATGTGTGTGTGTGTTTGTGTGTATATACATATATATATGTGTGTGTATGTATATAGCTATAGCCAGGGCTGGCTACCAGCCTGCCATCTCTGATCCCTGACGAAGCCTTTTGGTGAAACGCGTAGGAGGAGGAGCAATAGGGTGTTTGCTTGTCATCAGTGCGTTTGAGAGGAGCGGACAATACCACTTGCTGGGCTGTCTATATGGTCATTGGTAACCACCAGGAGGAGGAGCGCAGAGAAACAGAGCCCAGAGACTACCGGGAAGGGTCTGTGCGTCACAGCCGGAAGTGACATCAGACCCGGACACCCGGAGGGCTGCGTGATATCGCGAGTTGCAGCACATTCAAGCTGTGTGCACCGGAGCGGTTTTCGTGACCTGAGGGAAAACAGGACCGACAAGGAGCTGCAGTACCCAAAGGGTGAGCGTATCAAAACATTGTCTCAACCCTGGGGTACCCCTCTTCATTAATACCTGCCCGGGCAGTGCACAATATACAGGATTAAGACTATCCATTGGGCTACTCCCGTTTTCTATCCCCTGGAGACCGACCAAGTGTTACCGTATACCAACTCTATTTGCACTATTTTTAATACCATTCATGTATTGACTTTTTATCATTGTTGTCCTAGAGCAGGCCTGCCCAACTCGTAAAGTGAGAAGGGCCGAACTGCTCCAAGGAAAAAAAATTTGGGCCGCACGGGTTAAATCATCATCATCATCTCTCCTCCAGCACCTCTCCATCATCATCATCATCATCCTCATCTCCCCCAGAACCCCTCACTATCAACCTTTATGATACTCCCCATCTATCTCTCATACACCCATCTCTCCCCCTCACCCACACAATACCCCCCTCCACATCAAAAACATAATACCCCCTCCACATCCCCCAGCCCATTCCATGTCAGCAGCCCCCCCCCCCAAGCATCCCATGTCAGCATCCCCCCCATGTCTCTCTTCCCTCAATATAACACTCTCTCCCCCTCCCCTAAATCACACCCTCTCCCCCTCCTCTCAATGACACTCTCCCACTCCCCTCAATATGACACACTCGCCCCCTCCCCTCAATATGACACACTCTGCCCCTCCCCTCAATAGGACACTCTTCCCCTCCCCTCAATATGGCACTCTCTCCCCCTCCCCTCAATATGACACTCTCTCCCCCTCCCCTCAATATGACACTCTCTCCCCCTCCCCTCAATATGACTCTCTCCCCCTCCCCTCAATATGACACTCTCTCCCCCTCCCCTCCATATGACACTCTCCCCCTCCCCTCAATATGACACTCCCCCCGTCCCCTCAATATGACACTCTCCCCCCCTCCCCTCAATATGACACTCTCCCCCTCCCATAAATCACACCCTCTCCCCCTCCTCTCAATATGACTCTCTCCCCCTCCCCTCAATATGACTCTCCCCCTCCCCTCAATATGACACTCTTCCCCTCCCCTCAATATGACACTCTTCCCCTCCCCTCAATATGACACTCTTCCCCTCCCCTCAATATGACACTCTTCCCCTCCCCTCAATATGACACTCTTCCCCTCCCCTCAATATGACACTCTTCCCCTCCCCTCAATATGACACTCTTCCCCTCCCCTCAATATGACACTCTTCCCCTCCCCTCAATATGACACTCTCCCCCACCCCTCAATATGACACTCTCTCTCCCTCCCCTCAATATAACACTCTCTCCCTCCCCTCAATATGACACACTCCCCCTCCCCTAAATGACACGCTCTACCCCTCCCCTCAATATGACACTCTCTCCCCCTCCCCTCAATATGACACTCTCTCCCCCCCCTGCAACTCACATCATACCCCGCCTGCACCTCACATCACTTCCCCCCCCTGCACCTCACATGTCAGCAGCCCCCCCTCACATGCCAGCAGCCCACCCACCCCTCACATGCCAGCAGCCCACCCACCCCTCACATGCCAGCAGCCCACCCACCCCTCACATGCCAGTAGCCCACCCACCCCTCACATGCCAGCAGCCCACCCCTCCCTCACATGTCAGCAGCCCACCCCCCCTCACATGTCAGCAGCCCACCCCCCCTCACATGTCAGCAGCCCACCCCCCCTCACATGTCAGCAGCCCACCCCCCCTCACATGTCAGCAGCCCACCCCCCCTCACATGTCAGCAGCCCACCCCCCCCCCTCACATGTCAGCAGCCCACCCCCCCCCTCACATGTCAGCAGCCCACCCCCCCCCCTCACATGTCAGCAGCCCACCCCCCCCCCTCACATGTCAGCAGCCCACCCCCCCCTCACATGTTAGCAGCCCACCCCCCCCCCTCACATGTCAGCAGCCCACCCCCCCCCCTCACATGTCAGCAGCCCACCCCCCCCCCTCACATGTCAGCAGCCCACCCCCCCTCACATGTCAGCAGCCCACCCCCCCCTCACATGTCAGCAGCCCACCCCCCCCTCACATGTCAGCAGCCCACCCCCCCCTCACATGTCAGCAGCCCACCCCCCCCTCACATGTCAGCAGCCCACCCCCCCCCTCACATGTCAGCAGCCCACCCCCCCCTCACATGTCAGCAGCCCACCCCCCCTCACATGTCAGCAGCCCACCCCCCCCCCTCACATGTCAGCAGCCCACCCCCCCCTCACATGTCAGCAGCCCACCCCCCCCCTCACATGTCAGCAGCCCACCCCCCCCCCCTCACATGTCAGCAGCCCACCCCCCCTCACATGTCAGCAGCCCACCCCCCCTCACATGTCAGCAGCCCACCCCCCCTCACATGTCAGCAGCCCACCCCCCCTCACATGTCAGCAGCCCACCCCCCCTCACATGTCAGCAGCCCACCCCCCCCTCACATGTCAGCAGCCCACCCCCCTCACATGTCAGCAGCCCACCCCCCCTCACATGTCAGCAGCCCACCCCCCCTCACATGTCAGCAGCCCACCCCCCCCCCTCACATGTCAGCAGCCCACCCCCCCCCTCACATGTCAGCAGCCCACCCCCCCCTCACATGTCAGCAGCCCACCCCCCCCTCACATGTCAGCAGCCCACCCCCCCTCACATGTCAGCAGCCCACCCCCCCTCACATGTCAGCAGCCCACCCCCCCCTCACATGTCAGCAGCCCACCCCCCCCTCACATGTCAGCAGCCCACCCCCCCTCACATGTCAGCACCCCCCCCCACACATGTCAGCACCCCCCCCCACATGTCAGCACCACCACCCCCCCGACATGTCAGCACCACCCCCCCCCACATGTCAGCAGCCCACCCCCCCTCATGTCAGCACCCCCCCCCCACATGTCAGCACCCCCCCCCCCACATGTCAGCACCCCCCCCCCCACATGTCAGCACCACCACCCCCCCGACATGTCAGCACCTCCCCCCCACATGTCAGCACCTCCCCCACCTCTGTACCAGCCCGTTTTTCCCACCCCCCCCCCACCTCTGTACCAGCCCGTTTTTCCCACCCCCCCCCCCACCTCTGTACCAGCCCGTTTTTCACCCCCCCCCCCACCTCTGCACCAGCCCGTTTTTCACCCCTCCCCCCCCCCCCCCACCTCTGCACCAGCCCGTTTTTCACACCCCCCCACCTCTGCACCAGCCCGTTTTTCACACACACCCCCCACCCAGCCCGTCACACACACACACACACACACACACACACACACACACACACACACACACACACACACACACACACACACACACACACACACACACACACACACACACACACACACACACACACACACACACACACACACACACACACACACACACACACACACACACACCTACCTCTCTATTCAGCACTTCTTTTCAGCACTTCTTTTCAGCACATCCTCTCCCCGGCACTAAGCCCCGCCCCCAGCATGCTCTGACCTCCAGTCCCCGGCATCCTGCATCCTCCTCATGCTGCTTCTGCCCCCGCGCGCGCATTTCAAAACCCGGAGGCGGGGGGGAGGCGAAGGAGGAGGGGTTGGGGATGAATCGCCGCCATTTTTTTAAACTTTAAAAAAAATATATATATTTTTTTAAATTTATTTAATTAATTAAATAACTGGCGCCCGGCCGCCGCGGGCCACGCAGAGAGGCCAGGCGGGCCGCATGTTGTGCAGCCCTGTCCTAGAGGAATTTCCTTGGGACAAGTTCATCGAATAAAGAACATTAGTTTAATCACAACCCCCATTGACTGCGCTTCTCACTTTCTACTTTCTGTTGTCACGTTCACATTAGGGACTGGGGGTTCCCTATTACAAGAAGCTGCACCTACCACCGGGTTGTGATTATCTTAATTTCATCTATACATATATTTATTTTCAGCAAACCCTTATTTGCACCGGACTGGTTCATGTCACATGATTTTTTGTTTTTTGTTTTTATTTTTTGCTTCAGTGCCCATATTCACACTAACATCCCATACGGCGCTTTTACACTTTTCTGGTTTTTCTTGTTGTTGCCATCTCTGGCAGTAAGCCCAGGTAAGAGCAGGCCTGCCAGTAGTAGTCGTGGGTTTTCTCCACTCATTGCAGTACCCTTAAGTGACAGGGGGAGGACGTGGAAGCATGGCCTGAGCATACCCAATCCTGGGTCAGACCTAGTGCCCTCCTCCTGGCTTTACTTAAGGGGATTGCCGCCCAATTTCATTAGTGCCTCTCCCCACTTGAGAGGCATGTCACACAGCAGAGTGCCTGAGAATTGGGCCTTCTATGTTCGTCTTCAGCTTGGGGGAGAGTGAGTGTGCACCTTTCCCTGCTCCTGCTAGAGGGGCAGGGAAGAGCAAGGACAGCTGCGGGGGTCCTTAACCTGTAGTGGATGTCCAGGGACCATCTTACAGCTGGATAGACCACCAGAGACTGCATAGGGCAGAGGCCTGCTGTGATTGCATTGTACTGGGTTTATTCTGCCATAGGAGATCATCTCCATACATCTGGAGCAAAACAATGAAATTAACCCCTCCAAAAGCGCTAACCTACACTAAACTAAGTGATAGCAATTTGTGCTAAAACAACGATAAGTGCTCGTGCAACATCAAAATGATAACAAAATGACTTGCACAATGCTGTGATAAACAAAGAGAAAAAAAGCAGCTAGGTGACAATAATAACAGGTAATTCCAAAACCTGATATAAAACAGTGAACAAACAAATATAAAGTCCCCAGCGCTAAAGTCCAAGATACCGTGATCTTTAAGGCAGTCTCTAGTCTTTAAGATGGTAGTTGGGCTCTGGTTTAGATGCTCCAGATGGGATAGATGTCCTTGATGTAGATGGATACACCGTCTGAAATAACAGATAAGCAGACACACCTGATTGCGCAGTGTGTTATAGCAATCAGAGCCCTATCTGAGATGTGAAAGAATCCTACTCACATAATCAACGCCAATATGTTCAGTGGAGAGGATCTGTGCTTGCTCCCCTTCTAATCCGCTCCTCACACGAACCCCACGTGGAGACAGCTTACAGGAGACAGCTTACAGGATACACCCTCTATCTTCAATGGCGTCGGGGATGCGTCCGTTAACGACACCTCCACCAATGTGAGACAGGAATACGTACAAGATAGTGTAGTATGAACAGACCTTTAATGCTTAAAACACTATAAAACATAATAAAATACACTCACATGGTGCAATAACAGATGGTATTGCTCAATATGCCGTCCGCAGCTTGCATTTCCTAACACCACACCGGAGAGTATCACTGCACACAGACACGCTGTCGACTTGGCGTGTGACGTCAGTGCTTTAGGAAGCTCTCCCTGCGGCAGGACTACAGTGGCTGGGATGGTTCAATGACTAAGCTCCTCCTCCCTACGCGTTTCGTGACACGTGGTCACTTCGTCAGGGGATGGTGGAGCTTAGTGTGTGATGCCTTATATGCAAACCCAAATGGAGAGATCCTCCTACTAGGGGTGGGGCTTAGCTGCAATGTTGATCAAGGAGGATCAGCTCTGACACTAACAGCGTGATCGGGGTTAATGCCTTGCCATACTGCATATAAACACCCTCATATTATGCAATGAATGAGAACAATACAACGGATAAATTAAGAACAAATAAAATAAAATAATAAAACAATCATACTTATATATAAACAGCCATGAATTATCATGGTATAGATCACATTTTATAAAATTAATATATTCAATAAATGCAATCCCTGAATGTTTTACATAAAATATCCCACTCTGCTTGGCAAGGATAGATTAAGAGTCCTTCAAAAAGGCTGCAAGGTCAAACTCAATGTTAAGGCCTAGGGGGGTCAAGGTCTTAAGTGTGTAGATCCAATAACTTTCTCTTTTGGAGACTTTATTGAGCCTGTCCCCCCCACGCCAACTGCTTTTGGGATTATCAATCCCTATACATACTAAACCCTCTGGACTCTGTTGGTGGTGTATTCTGAAATGGTTTGAGACACTATGTGTCTCGAGACCCCTCTTAATATTGTAAACATGTTCTGCGAACCTTCGTTTGAGGGGTCTCCCCATGCGGCCCACATATTGGAGTCCGCACGGGCATTCCAGCAAATAGACACAGAAATTTGTTTTACAATTGATGAAGGTTTTTATGTCAAAGTTTTTTCTGTCACATTAGATTTAAAAGTCTTTGTTTTTTTACTGTGTTTACAACCAATACAGCTTTGGCATGTATAGTAGCCTTTAAGATCATTTAGCCATGTTACATGGTGATCTCTTAGGCCATCTAACGGACAGCTAGGTGATAAGGAGGATTTCAAATTCTTTGCTCTTTTGAACACTATTTTAGGTTTACTGGGTAGGATGCTCTTAAGAATTGGATCTCTTTGGAGAATACCCCAATGTTTGATCAGCGTCTTAGATATAATGGGAGCTATACCACTATACTGTGTGATGAAAAATGGAAACTTGGCCTGACCATTCTCAGCCATTTTCTCTTTTCCACACAGCAAGGACGCTCTATCAGTTTTATTAACCTCTTTGATCGCAAGATCCAATTCTTGGTTTTTATACTCCCGTTCGATGAATTTGGTTTTCAACTCCTTAATTTGCTGTTGGTACACAGAGTTTTCCGAACAATTCCTCCTAATTCTAAGTGCTTGCCCCTTGGGGATGTTACGCAACCAATTGGGGTGATGGTGACTGGATGCCAAAAGGTAAGTGTTGGCATCAACCTCTTTATGGAAGGTTTTAGTGTGAATGATGCCATTTACTACATAAAGGGAGAGGTCAAGAAAGTTTATTGAAGTTTTATCCTGATTGAACGTGAATCTAAGATTCCGCGTATTGTCGTTCAAATATAATTTGAATTCCTCCAGTCGGTCCAGTGGCCCCCTCCAGACACACAGCACATCGTCGATGTATCTTTTCCAGAGCACCAGGTTTGCACCAAATGGGTTGGAGGACCTGATATGGTCCTCCTCCCAAATGGACATAAACAAGTTTGCATAACTAGGTGCAAACCTGGTGCCCATTGCAGTGCCGCACGTCTGGAGGAAGAACCTGTGGTCATGGCTGAAGAAATTATGCGTCAGAATAAACCTGATTCCATCTAGAATGAAATTTTTTAACTTCTCATCCACTCCAATATCCTGTTCTAGGACTCTTTTGATAGCATCTAGTCCCATCTGATGGTCAATGATCGTATACAACGAGACCACATCGCAGGTAACCCAGCACATATCTTCCCCCCACGTTAGGTCCTGTACAAGATTTAATACCTGCGATGTATCCCTTAAATACGACGGGACCTGTATTACATATTTTTGAAGTAGATGATCTAGGAATTGGGAAAGGTTGGAGGTGAGGGACCGGATCCCAGAAATTATTGGGCGACCAGGGGGTCTGGTGAGACTCTTGTGGATCTTCGGGATGAAATAAAACACTGGGATTCTGGGCTGTTCAATCATAATGAATTCCATTTCCCTGGTGCTAATAATGTCATCCCGAAGACCCTGATCCAAAAGAGCTGCCATCTCTTCTCTGAAAGAGTCTGTTGGATTAGACTCTAATACCTGATAGGTGGCGTTATCTTCCAGAATTCTAAGGGATTCCTCTCTGTAATAAGAGGAGTTCATCACCACGACTCCTCCCCCTTTGTCGGCTGATTTAATTACTATCTGGGAATTGGACTCAAGAGATTTAACTGCCGCCTTTTCTTCCTTACTTAGGTTTTGTTTGCGGCATTTGAAATCATTACTGGCTTCCTCTAAGTCAGAAATTACCATTTCGGCAAAGGTATCTACAAAGTTTCCCTTCATACCTCTTGGGTAGAAGGTGGAAGGTTTTTTAAAGGGAGTGAGGGGAGGTTTTGTCACTATTGGATTGGTGTTGGGTAGTATCACAGATCTACTTACTGCGTCCTTAAGATAGTATTTCTTGAGGGAAATTTTCCTCAGAAATCTATGGACATCAACATAGATGTTGAACATGTTGGGTCCGCTTACTGGGGCAAAGTTCAACCCTCGAGATAGCACATCTAGCTCTACAGGTTTAAGATCAATGCTACTTATATTAAACACATTGCTCTTTACCAATCCCTTTTCTGGTTTGGCCTTCTTTTTTCCCTTTCTCTTCCTTGTGCCTCCTCTTTTTCCTCGAACTCTTCCAATCTCTGCCTTTTCTTTTCTACCCTTACTTGTTCGTGCCAATCTGGTTTGACTCTTGTGTCTCTCCACGGTTCCCGCATTGGTGCTCTGCCCTGGCGTTGTTCTAAAAAAGAATTTTTATTTTGAGTATTTGTCTCATAGTTATCTCTATGGGTCCTATCTAAAGGTGATCTTTCACGATAGTGATGGCCCTCATGTTTTCTGTCAACCGGAGATCTGTCCCTATATTCATACCCTACGTGGTGTTGTTCTTCTGGAAAACTTTTATGCAAACTTTGATCTCTTTGATCTTGCTTATTTGGCTTCTTTTTTCCTTTACCAGGGTTAGAGCTAAGTTTATTGACTTTAATTAAAGATTCTCCTTTCCTTTCCACTGATATATCCTCTGTTTTTTCACTCCTGGTGGAATCTATCCTACCTCTAGGTGTGCCGGATAATTGATCTATCTCATGACCTCCCGTTTCTGCTTCTACAATTGTAATTATCTTTTCTATTTTCCAATTCCTCTGTCTATTTTCATCATAATCCTTTTTGTCCCTGATGAATTTTTTATGCTTTGTCAATTTCACCTCTTTTTCAACCTTATCAATCCGTGACGATGTCTTTTCTTCTAGGCTTTTATACTCTGGAAGCTCTATGAAGGGTTCCAACTGTTCTTTAATGGAATTTATTTGCCCATCCAGAGCTTCCAGTGTAACTGCCCTACGCTTGATAAGGTGTAACATGAAAAATAAAAATTCTTTTTTAGAACAACGCCAGGGCAGAGCACCAATGCGGGAACCGTGGAGAGACACAAGAGTCAAACCAGACAGGCACGAACAAGTAAGGGTAGAAAAGAAAAGGCAGAGATTGGAAGAGTTCGAGGAAAAAGAGGAGGCACAAGGAAGAGAAAGGGAAAAAAGAAGGCCAAACCAGAAAAGGGATTGGTAAAGAGCAATGTGTTTAATATAAGTAGCATTGATCTTAAACCTGTAGAGCTAGATGTGCTATCTCGAGGGTTGAACTTTGCCCCAGTAAGCAGACCCAACATGTTCAACATCTATGTTGATGTCCATAGATTTCTGAGGAAAATTTCCCTCAAGAAATACTATCTTAAGGACGCAGTAAGTAGATCTGTGATACTACCCAACACCAATCCAATAGTGACAAAACCTCCCCTCACTCCCTTTAAAAAACCTTCCACCTTCTACCCAAGAGGTATGAAGGGAAACTTTGTAGATACCTTTGCCGAAATGGTAATTTCTGACTTAGAGGAAGCCAGTAATGATTTCAAATGCCGCAAACAAAACCTAAGTAAGGAAGAAAAGGCGGCAGTTAAATCTCTTGAGTCCAATTCCCAGATAGTAATTAAATCAGCCGACAAAGGGGGAGGAGTCGTGGTGATGAACTCCTCTTATTACAGAGAGGAATCCCTTAGAATTCTGGAAGATAACGCCACCTATCAGGTATTAGAGTCTAATCCAACAGACTCTTTCAGAGAAGAGATGGCAGCTCTTTTGGATCAGGGTCTTCGGGATGACATTATTAGCACCAGGGAAATGGAATTCATTATGATTGAACAGCCCAGAATCCCAGTGTTTTATTTCATCCCGAAGATCCACAAGAGTCTCACCAGACCCCCTGGTCGCCCAATAATTTCTGGGATCCGGTCCCTCACCTCCAACCTTTCCCAATTCCTAGATCATCTACTTCAAAAATATGTAATACAGGTCCCGTCGTATTTAAGGGATACATCGCAGGTATTAAATCTTGTACAGGACCTAACGTGGGGGGAAGATATGTGCTGGGTTACCTGCGATGTGGTCTCGTTGTATACGATCATTGACCATCAGATGGGACTAGATGCTATCAAAAGAGTCCTAGAACAGGATATTGGAGTGGATGAGAAGTTAAAAAATTTCATTCTAGATGGAATCAGGTTTATTCTGACGCATAATTTCTTCAGCCATGACCACAGGTTCTTCCTCCAGACGTGCGGCACTGCAATGGGCACCAGGTTTGCACCTAGTTATGCAAACTTGTTTATGTCCATTTGGGAGGAGGACCATATCAGGTCCTCCAACCCATTTGGTGCAAACCTGGTGCTCTGGAAAAGATACATCGACGATGTGCTGTGTGTCTGGAGGGGGCCACTGGACCGACTGGAGGAATTCAAATTATATTTGAACGACAATACGCGGAATCTTAGATTCACGTTCAATCAGGATAAAACTTCAATAAACTTTCTTGACCTCTCCCTTTATGTAGTAAATGGCATCATTCACACTAAAACCTTCCATAAAGAGGTTGATGCCAACACTTACCTTTTGGCATCCAGTCACCATCACCCCAATTGGTTGCGTAACATCCCCAAGGGGCAAGCACTTAGAATTAGGAGGAATTGTTCGGAAAACTCTGTGTACCAACAGCAAATTAAGGAGTTGAAAACCAAATTCATCGAACGGGAGTATAAAAACCAAGAATTGGATCTTGCGATCAAAGAGGTTAATAAAACTGATAGAGCGTCCTTGCTGTGTGGAAAAGAGAAAATGGCTGAGAATGGTCAGGCCAAGTTTCCATTTTTCATCACACAGTATAGTGGTATAGCTCCCATTATATCTAAGACGCTGATCAAACATTGGGGTATTCTCCAAAGAGATCCAATTCTTAAGAGCATCCTACCCAGTAAACCTAAAATAGTGTTTAAAAGAGCAAAGAATTTGAAATCCTCCTTATCACCTAGCTGTCCGTTAGATGGCCTGAGAGATCACCATGTAACATGGCTAAATGATCTTAAAGGCTACTATACATGCCAAAGCTGTATTGGTTGTAAACACAGTAAAAAAACAAAGACTTTTAAATCTAATGTGACAGGAAAAAACTTTGACATAAAAACCTTCATCAATTGTAAAACAAATTTCTGTGTCTATTTGCTGGAATGCCCGTGCGGACTCCAATATGTGGGCCGCACGGGGAGACCCCTCAAACGAAGGTTCGCAGAACATGTTTACAATATTAAGAGGGGCCTCGAGACACATAGTGTCTCAAACCATTTCAGAATACACCACCAACAGAGTCCAGAGGGTTTAGTATGTATAGGGATTGATAATCCCAAAAGCAGTTGGCGTGGGGGGGACAGGCTCAATAAAGTCTCCAAAAGAGAAAGTTATTGGATCTACACACTTAAGACCTTGACCCCCCTAGGCCTTAACATTGAGTTTGACCTTGCAGCCTTTTTGAAGGACTCTTAATCTATCCTTGCCAAGCAGAGTGGGATATTTTATGTAAAACATTCAGGGATTGCATTTATTGAATATATTAATTTTATAAAATGTGATCTATACCATGATAATTCATGGCTGTTTATATATAAGTATGATTGTTTTATTATTTTATTTTATTTGTTCTTAATTTATCCGTTGTATTGTTCTCATTCATTGCATAATATGAGGGTGTTTATATGCAGTATGGCAAGGCATTAACCCCGATCACGCTGTTAGTGTCAGAGCTGATCCTCCTTGATCAACATTGCAGCTAAGCCCCACCCCTAGTAGGAGGATCTCTCCATTTGGGTTTGCATATAAGGCATCACACACTAAGCTCCACCATCCCCTGACGAAGTGACCACGTGTCACGAAACGCGTAGGGAGGAGGAGCTTAGTCATTGAACCATCCCAGCCACTGTAGTCCTGCCGCAGGGAGAGCTTCCTAAAGCACTGACGTCACACGCCAAGTCGACAGCGTGTCTGTGTGCAGTGATACTCTCCGGTGTGGTGTTAGGAAATGCAAGCTGCGGACGGCATATTGAGCAATACCATCTGTTATTGCACCATGTGAGTGTATTTTATTACGTTTTATAGTGTTTTAAGCATTAAAGGTCTGTTCATACTACACTATCTTGTACGTATTCCTGTCTCACATTGGTGGAGGTGTCGTTAACGGACGCATCCCCGACGCCATTGAAGATAGAGGGTGTATCCTGTAAGCTGTCTCCTGTAAGCTGTCTCCACGTGGGGTTCGTGTGAGGAGCGGATTAGAAGGGGAGCAAGCACAGATCCTCTCCACTGAACATATTGGCGTTGATTATGTGAGTAGGATTCTTTCACATCTCAGATAGGGCTCTGATTGCTATAACACACTGCGCAATCAGGTGTGTCTGCTTATCTGTTATTTCAGACGGTGTATCCATCTACATCAAGGACATCTATCCCATCTGGAGCATCTAAACCAGAGCCCAACTACCATCTTAAAGACTAGAGACTGCCTTAAAGATCACGGTATCTTGGACTTTAGCGCTGGGGACTTTATATTTGTTTGTTCCATACATCTGGAGCCTGCAGCAGATGGAGGCGCTGCACTACTAGAGAACCACGTGGGGTATGTACCCCAGAAACCTGTCCTGTGTCCCCACCAACATCGGCGGATGACTCAGCCCTCCTGCTTACCAACAGGTTTAATGCACCACACACGAGGTAATGACCAAATCTCCCACCGGAGATGTGTGTGTGTGTGTGTGTGTATGTGTGTATATGTGTGTGTATGTGTGTGTGTGTGTGTGTGTATATATATATATATATATATTAAAAAAAAAGCAAGATACAACAGCGCAAATACCAAACACTTAGTTAGATGCAAAGATTATAAACAATACACCTTGCCAATCAATCAACTGAGAGGTAATTAACCCCTAAAATCACTAACCCTACAGAATGCTGCCACTTAGGTCCACGGCTCCACACCTGCCGCAAATTGGTATACAGAGAAGAAATGACCTACTGTAGGTGCAAATTGCAGGGAAAGGAAGAGAAGAAGGGGAGAAAAATATCATAGGGTAGTATGTCAGAACAATCAAGACTTAGGGGTAAGATATGCAATTACCGTTTGTCAGCAATTATAAAGCCTTTAATCCACAATGGGACTCAGGAACTCTGCTACTGATGAACTTCAATTTCGTGATACATTTCTTAGACTGCACACGATTCTTCAAACAGCTATCACAGCTTCATCATCATTCCGCTGCTGGAGGGTATCTTTCCACGGGATGGATCTCAGAAAGGGAGGGAGGGGGGGGGGGGAAGTAATATAGGAAAAAATGAATATAGTGTAAAACCTTTAATAAAATTCCTATCTAAAAACAACAGTTGGTGTCCCACTCACATGTGCTGAATCGAACAAGAGCAGTTGAGAGTTTAAATTGAGTCTCTCACACTCATAACACAGAGACGCCGGTCCACTGCACGGCTGATGTACCAGAGTCCTTCTGCATCACGTGTGTCGGCTCCAATTCTCACGGGAGTTCGTCTTCCACAGTCCTCTGTCGCGGCTTCTGCTACGGTGCCGAGGGTTTCTCTGCAGTAGGTCTCTGGCTGCTCCACCAATGGGCATGCACACAACTGGGAGCCTGAGATTGAAGCCTTCCCATTTGCTCTTCCCTCCAGGGGAGAGTGAATGTGGACCATACCTCTGCCTCCGCTAGGGAGGTGGGGAAGAGCTAGGACAGCTGCGGGTGCCCTTGGCCCGTAGTGGCGGTCCAGGGACCATCATCCAGTGAATACTGACAGACTGTATTGGGCAGAAGACTGCCGTGTAACTGTTACTGCAGAGTGTAGTAATAAACCTGTTCCTGTTTGCAATATACCTCTTGCCTGGTGCGTGACCTTACTGGGGGGGAGAGGTAATAAGTTCTACCGTGGGAGATCACCTTCAGCTCCTGGAGTCCACGGCAGATGGAGGCGCTGCACTGCTAAGGAGATATGTGGGTTATGAACATATTGAGACATAAAAAACAAGGAGAGTTTGGCTTTGGAGATCGGGTGAGCGAGGCGATTCTGTCGCTGTACTCTAACCCCACCGCCAGGGTCATACACCAAGGCTACCCCTCTCTGCCATTCCAAATAAAGAGTGGCACGAGACAGGGCTGCCCATTATCCCCACTTTTATTTGCCCTATGTATCGAACCACTGGCGGCGCAAATCAGAGGAAACCCAGACATCTCAGGGTTAAACGCATACTCCCAAACCCATAAAGCGGCCCTGTATGCGGATGACATCCTCTTGATTATCACAAAACCCCTTACTTCCCTACCAAACCTATTCGCCCTACTAGATCGATTCGCTAAGGTCTCCGGCTTCAAAATCAATCAATCCAAGTCGGAAGCCCTCAATATCAACCTCCCTAGACACACAGAGAAATTACTAAAATTAAATTTCAAATTTAACTGGCAACAAAACCACATAAAATACTTGGGTGTCCACATCACCAAAACTGTAAAGGACGTGTACAATGCAAATTACCCCAACTTGATTCGGACCCTAAAATCTGATTTACAGAAGTGGACATCCAAAAGGATATCCTGGATTGGACGTATCCATAGTGTCAAAATGAACCTACTCCTCCGTATATTATACCTCTTCCAAACTCTTCCATTGCCACTCAGATTGAGGGACATGCACTCACTTCAATCTGACATTTACAAATTTATCTGGGGAGGTAAAAAACCGAGGGTAAGTAAACTAAATATGACAAGACCTGTGCTGGCTGGCGGCTTAGCAGTACCCTGCCTGCTATCATATTACAAGGCGGCACAATTAAGCCAAATTGTACAATGGCAATCTAACCCGAAATCGAAGAGATGGGTAGAAATAGAAAATGCCGCATGCGCACCTTTGGAGCTCAGCAGTTTAATTTGGTTACCTAAAACAGCGCAAAAATTTGCCACAATGCCGCTATCCTCAATGACAACTCACTGTCAATCTGGGAGGCTACAAAAACCAGGCATTCCCTCACGACAAAACACTCCATGGTGACACCCATTTGGAATAATCCTGAATTCGCTCCGGGTCTATCGGTCGGTAATACCTCAATCTGGAGGCAGAAGGATTACAATCGGATTAGAGATCTGGAGGGACATGATAGAAAAATCAAAACATTCGACCATATCAGAGAAGAAAAAGAGATGCCCCACTCAGAATTCTTTAGATACCTCCAGATCAGGGCTTTTAATAATAAATTTGCCCCATACCCCCTATTAACATCTTTTGAAAAGCTCTGTCTGGCTGAGACCGACACAAAGGGACTTACATCACAGATCTACGGAGAAGTGATCAGTTCTGGTGAACATGCACAGCAGATACCCTCATTCCGATCTCAATGGGAAACAGATTTAGGAGAAAACTTAGAGGATGAAGATTGGAGCGCTATTTACATGGCCACTGCAAAGAGCTCCATATGCACCACTCTTAAGGAGAACGCATATAAAGTCCTAATGCGATGGTACCTCACCCCACTGAAATTATCAAGGTTTGTGCCGGGATCCTCCCCCCTGTGCCCCCGCCAGTGCGGAGGATCAGCCGACCTGTTACATATGCTGTGGTCCTGCCCTCGGATCTCTCCGCTCTGGGAGGCGATTAGACATTGGATTCAGAGACTGTTCGATCTCACAATACCCCCAGACCCGTGGCTGTTCCTCCTGAACAGGCCATTAACGGGCCTTACCAAAGCACACAACAAATTAATTGCCCATTTTGCAATTGCAATGCGGTGCGAGATCGCAGCATTATGGAAACAATCTGATATTCCAACCATCCCAAAGATTCGAAATCGAATTTGGTTCGTTTGCCAGATGGAAAAGTTAACGAGTTTAGTTAACGACACTGGTGACAATTTCCTAAAAGTCTGGACGCCCTGGCTAGAACAGACAGATATCCCGGGGATAGAGAGGACCTCAATCTGGCTATGATAGTTATAGATGCGTTCTCCTTGGGGGGAGCTTACGGGTTGTATTCTATATCCATAAGAACCTATTTAGCAGCATTATAATATTAGCAATTAGAGAAGCGACCCAGTCCACACGTGTTCGGATCCGGGCCTCAGATGCACCCCCTACCACCTCACTCTGCATACCTCACCCCCATCCTTCCCCACCCCACCCAAACCTCCCACTCCCTCCCCTTTTTTTTTTTTTTTTTTATTGTGAGTGGGTATTGTCTCCCCCTTTAAGTTTTATTATAAGTGTCTGTTTGTCCTTTTTAGAAAGATCTCACTGCTATTCTCTCAGTTGTTAAGATATTGTTTTCATACAAGACAAAAAAAAAATATTTGATAATGTATTTTTTGCTGTTACATTGCAATAAAAATCTGAGTTACAAAAAAAAAAAAAAAAAACAAGGGGAGTGAAATTGTGCAAGGGAAGTGAAGCTATAGTGAACATGAAATCACAGATAATAGAAAATTGATCATAAAAATAAAAACACACACACGCATATTCAGCAATAAAGGTATGCATCTAGAACATTCACAAAAAGCAGCCCAATTTTAACTTCTCTTTCAGGCCACCAGGTACCAGGGTACGTAGTTCATAAATAAGTCTGGCCTCCTGTTGTAACAAGATCTTGCCCCTGTCACCCCCACGCGTGGGTACAGGGACCTGAAAAATAGGCATGCATCTAAGCATGGCTAAGGAATGTCTCTGTTCTTTAAAGTGTCTGGCAACGGGGAGACATTTAAGGTCCATGTCATCGACACCACTCAATAGAGCTTTTCTGATTCTAGTGCGGTGCATGGCCATCCGCTCTTTTAGCCTCCTCACAGTCTTACCAATATACAGGAGTCCACAGGGACATCTGATGTAATAAACCACGAATTTAGATTCGCAATTGAGTACTTGCTTGATTTTAATAGACATACTGGACACCTAACAAGCTCCTATTGAACCCCCAAAATAACCACAACATATATATAAGCATATGAGTGTCATAGAGGAGTGCTACTGAGCATGGCAATATATATTTAAAACCAGACAGAACATAAAACACAGACAGAGCTCAGTGCACGTCCAGTGAAACTCATACACGGTACAGTGCCTAAATATATATGTATAAATATCTATTAAATAAAATGGTATTTTAGTTTAACATTTTGGCCAAAGTGTTGTAAGCCCCTGAGCCACTACACGGCAGACCACATCTCACGGGTCCCTAACACTAATATAAATTCTTAATAACCTGTGCATTGCCAGGAAGAATGATTTATAATAAATCTGTCAATATTAGTTGCAAAGTTCTAAGTCTGATTGAAGCTTTTATTAACCTGTACATTACCAGGAAAAGCACTCTGTATTAGATTTGTCACAATCATACTGCAAGCAAGCAAGTTCCCCTGAGAGTGGGAGATGCTATTGAGTATCATTCTTCCTGGTATTGCACAGGTTATTAAGAATTTATATTAGTGTAACGGGTTTCCCCCCCCCCCAATCTCACATTGGCCCGGGTGGTTTACTTAATCCCCATTACATGTTCGTGTCTGGTGGTGCACCTGCAGGCAACAGGGCTCCTGAGTCTCCCGCTTGATGGTATTAGGGGATGTCATCCAGACAGGCATCTGAGGTAGTGGGTGCGAGTTCAACTTACGTCATGTGCAGCGCCTCCACCTCATCAGGATCTGTGCTTCCGCAGGGAGATGGTCCTGGTGAAGAACTCCTTCTTGGTGGTGACTGCCACTGTTGAGTAATTTCACACTCACACAGTGGGGGTTTCGTTAACAAGGTCATCTTTATTGTAGATTGGGATGTAGCAGACTGCCCCATGCAGCTGCCGGCTCTAACCGCACATCTCTTGGTGCTGTCCCTTTGCCAGGTACGCCCTCCCGTATTGAAGTGGGATTCCCTCGTCTCCTAGGGAGATCCTCTCTGTGCCAGGTCCCTGGACACAGAGTGGCTTAGACAGGCTGATTGGTCAACCTGGACCGCTAGTTACTGCACTAGGGTCACAAAGTGTTCCTACAATCCCTTATGCAGGAAAATACAACTTCCCAACAACTTCCCACAGCTGCTGGAACCAACTCTAACTAACTGTGTTGTGCCTTATATACTTCAGGAGGCAGGCGCATCCCTGATGTCACTATCCAGGGACTCAGAGCATACAGCCACTCCCCTCCATACATAGGGCACCTCACCCTGGTGTGAGGGAAAACCTCCATAACTACTGCTGGCATACCTGTACTTATCAGGACTTACTGCCAACAGAGAGGAAAGTAGTATACCATTATTATGCATGGCTATATACTCCCCCTGGTGAATCCCCACCGTCCCGGCTGGGGCCTAAATTTGGTGTACCTTACTCCAGGAAACACTGCAAAAGAACACACAAATTAAGCGTCAAACATTATCACCTTTACATAATAATGCAAGAACCTTTCGCTCACTGACCAGCAGGGAGCGTTAAAGAAAAGGGCAGACCACTCCTTGACGGGACCTAATAATAGTGTCGAGGGTCTGGTTTCTTCACCTCCCGCCCCGATGCATCAGTGACTGTCACGCTATACTCTCGGGGCAGGCCTCGCTCATTATAATACACCACTTTGTGCATGTAAATGCTGCGCCCGATTTTCCAAACCCTCATCAGTTGGGAAACCCTCTGCTCAGCCTGAACTCCCTTAATGTCTCCTCCCTTATTGACAATATAATATTCTATGTCATTACGAAGCCACCTCTCTCGATTGTCCTCTATCTCCCTCATCAGAGTTTCGGGGACATATGGGTATTCAAGCCCATGAGACCGTTTATATTTGGCTGTAATGGCCCGTTCAGCTCGGCAGGCCCGGGTTAATTTAGTTTGCCCAGCCTTTCCCGGTAACACCCATGACAAGGGCTCATCTGACTCCACCGGATCACCTAACCCTTCAGATCCCTTTGGGGTAATAACACCCCCTCTAATTCGGTCCCACCTCACTTTCAGCTCTTTGAGGTATGCCTCATCGCTGAAATCCCCAGGAGCCCACCAATGGTCAACTACCCCATCCCTTTCTAAAATGAAACGGGTGAAGTCTATCCAGGCAACATAACCCTCATATAGTGGTGCCCACCATCTAGTTTCCCGTACCTCCTCCGAGTTGGATTCTTGTGGCTCTTCCTCTTCAGGCCCGCCCTAAGATACCAGTGAAGTACCCTCAGATTGCGTAACCTTTCCCTTACGCTGTGACCAGTGTCCACCCGTGATACCCAACACACTAGTACAATCACTGGGTACCCACCCTCGTCGGGAAATCCTCCCTCCACCCTCCGATCCATCATCCAAAGTTCCCCAGTCCAGGCTTCCAGTCCGTTCCTCGGTAGGACCCCGGGAATCCCCTGACATCCCCAGGCTAGAGGTAGACCCGAATGAACAGGTGACAGGGACAGGGGATTTAACTAGGGCCTTGGGGCTAACTTTGGGGATGGACGGGGTTGGGGGACGGGGCCGGACTGTAGGTATCGGCAGGGTTACGGCCTGCTCTTCAGCAATACCTGACTCGCTTCCGCCACAAAGTCCGTTCTTTCCTCCGGCAGCAGAGCTTCTCGCTCTCCGGCTTGAGCGCCCACTCTGTCTGTCAGTAGGGGATCGACTTCCACTGCTCGACCGCAGAGGCGCGATCACCTCCCACTCGATGCCTCTCTGGTCGTCCGGAACCTCCTCTGTACACGCACGTGCTTCGACGCCATCTTGGGTTGGGTCCCCAATCGAGACCTCTTCCTCCACGAGGACATCCAGCAACGCCCGTCTGCTACGCGGTCCAGCCTGGCCCTGGATCCGCTCTTCTTTCACCTCCACCCCCTGGATCTGCGGCGAACACTGAGCTAGCCTACTGCTCCGCAGCGTCGGGGTGGATCGACCTCCTTCCGACCCGCTAGTCACCACGGCAGTTGGACTCCGGCGATCGGGTTGTCGCGGTACTGGGGACACTCGACTCCGTGTCTCCACACCACGAGGGATAGCATCCCGCCACGGGATACCACCGCCACGGGTACTCCGTCAACAAGTCCTGTGCATCTGCCAGCCTGGCACACTCCTCGTCCGAGGATTCTAACTTACAGTTCGGGCGGGGCATTCCAGCTTTCGCGCCAAACTCCCCAGCAGGGTGGAGTTTTCTCGTTGCCGCCAATCCTGGCCAACAATTAGCAAACTGCAAAGTTGCAAGACTTTCTGCAGCTGGCCCACGCGGTGTCCCGGGAACGCGGGAACTGCCATTTTGGTGAGTACTGTCCTTCTTCATATTTGATGCAGCGTCTGGCTGTTTGTTTATTGATGTATAACAAAGTCCATTTTGTTCCTCCCATCTCGCAAGACTGTCGTCCTCACTAGTCTCGCGGGTACATTCCCGAGAACATAGACAGGACAAACACGGCGCAGCCACGGCTTTCACGCCATTCCATAACAAGCTCACAAAAGTCCCTTCTGTAGCTAGTTCGTCTTCCTCAGTCCGGCATCCTGGACCTTCTGCTCTTTGCAGATCCTCCATTCTGACGGTTGTTTCTCGATCACTGTATACTGGATTATTGTACATGGAGCTTCGCTCTGCGGGGCAGCTACCACATCAGTACAATAAACATGCCTTGTGCACCACTTTGTGTACCTAACGTAGATCTGACTCGTGTTTGCACTACCTCAGGCTAGGCTCACTCTTTCGTGTCTGCTGTAGCTCCTTCCCCCCAGTCTGTGCTCCCTTCGGTAAGTGATCTGGATGGGCTAGAGTAATCTGGGGCTTCCATGCAGTACTTGGGCGTCTACCTCTCTTGGTCAGCCTAGTGCAGACCCTCTCCAGGAGTCCTGACCTAGTTAACAGGCTATCCCTTCAGGCATCCTACCCCTAGCGCTACCTCAAGGTGACTCGGACAGCTATAGCCCCTCTCCAGTCCCACTAACTCCTCTCAGGTTCCCAGGTTACTCTTGCGGTTCCATCCCAACACAGCACAAAGTGGCAGCATACACTCTCCCTGTTTCCTAGCGTGCCTAGCTAAAGCCTGTCCTGTTGACAGGTATATATCATCTCAGCAGCGCCTCCAATTGTAACGGGTTTCCCTCCCCCCAATCTCACATTGGCCCGGGTGGTTTACTTAATCCCCATTACATGTTCGTGTCTGGTGGTGCACCTGCAGGCAACAGGGCTCCTGAGTCTCCCGCTTGATGGTATTAGGGGATGTCATCCAGACAGGCATCTGAGGTAGTGGGTGCGAGTTCAACTTACGTCATGTGCAGCGCCTCCACCTCATCAGGATCTGTGCTTCCGCAGGGAGATGGTCCTGGTGAGGAACTCCTTCTTGGTGGTGACTGCCACTGTTGAGTAATTTCACACTCACACAGTGGGGGTTTCGTTAACAAGGTCATCTTTATTGTAGATTGGGATGTAGCAGACTGCCCCATGCAGCTGCCGGCTCTAGCCGCACATCTCTTGGTGCTGTCCCTTTGCCAGGTACGCCCTCCCGTATTGAAGTGGGATTCCCTCGTCTCCTAGGGAGATCCTCTCTGTGCCAGGTCCCTGGACACAGAGTGGCTTAGACAGGCTGATCGGTCAACCTGGACCGCTAGTTACTGCACTAGGGTCACAAAGTGTTCCTACAATCCCTTATGCAGGAAAATACAACTTCCCAACAACTTCCCACAGCTGCTGGAACCAACTCTAACTAACTGTGTTGTGCCTTATATACTTCAGGAGGCAGGCGCATCCCTGATGTCACTATCCAGGGACTCAGAGCATACAGCCACTCCCCTCCATACATAGGGCACCTCACCCTGGTGTGAGGGAAAACCTCCATAACTACTGCTGGCATACCTGTACTTATCAGGACTTACTGCCAACAGAGAGGAAAGTAGTATACCATTATTATGCATGGCTATATTAGTGTTAGGGATCCCTGAAGAATGTGGTCTGCCGTGCAGTGGCTCAGGGGCTTACAACAATTTGGCCAAAATGTTAAACTAAAATACCATTTTATTTAATAGATATTTATACATATATATTTAGGCACTATACCGTGTATGAGTTTCACTGGATGTGCACTGAGCTCTGTCTGTGTTTTATGTTCTGTCTCTGGTTTTAAATTGATTTTAATAGGTATGCCCGTGTGCGGGTGATTATAACTCGGGCCCTGCTGCATGAACTGGCAATTCATGCAGCCGTGACACCGATACGAGCCGGGTTTCTTGGCCAACCAGGTTTTAGAGATAGTATATTTCTCTATGGGATCAGATCCAGTAACCAAATCGCCAATACTAGGGCCTGTTCCTCTGTCCCCAATACCATCGGTGGATGACTCAGCCCTCCTGTTGCCAGCAGGTATATGCACCATACACCCTGTAATGGCACCTATCTGCGATCGAGTGGGAGAAACACCGATATATATTATATACCCAAAAATAAATGTTGTATTGTACATTCAGTATGTGATACTCATTTAAACCACCCAATCTTTTCTTTTAAGGTTATGGGTCATTTCACATTTCAAGCGTGTGAAGCGTGTGAAAGGGAAACCTTTTCATCATTTCCTTTGCATTCTTATTTCTTTCTCACCAGCTGCACTTGCTCTTTGCCAGCTCCTGCAATTCTCCGAATTGCACGCAGCCGTTACAGTGTCAGCAAAACAGTCAAGAGCAAATGAAAACAAGAAAAAGCAATATAAATAAAAAAAAAAAAATACAGCCTGCCTCTTCAATATTTAAATTGCCCTTTTCAGAAGAACCGCAAATGTTCTAACGTTCTTCAAAAGAGACACATTGATGCATGAGTTTGCCTGCAACATGTTCCCTTGGGGGAATCATCTTTTGAGTCTTTTTTTCTTCAGGGTTCATGATGCAGGTACTGTGTGCTGCTTGTGTTCCTCCGATTATTCCTTAAGATTTCTGTTCCAGCGTTTATGTACTGCACATTTCCTGGCAATGAAAAAAAGGAAGACGTCTATATAAAAAAAAGAATATGGATGTTGATGAGAGAGTAAAAAAGTGTCCAGGCGATAAGTAAATGTGCTTTGTGCTCTAAGAGATTACATGACGTTTGTGATGATTGGATGTATTTTACAGAGAGTGGAAAGGACGGAAAAAGATCAGTGAGTTTTCCTGTAAATACGGTGCACATTAAAGATACCCTACGTGTTTAGATTGTAACCGACACATGCTGTAATAAGTGTAGAGTCCTTCTGTCTATTAATTATATGTGAAGAAAAATCTGGGGCGCTCCCTTTACAACTAAATGCACAATAAATCTATATAAAAAAACCATAGCAGGACAAATAGAATGATAAAACTACTGGCCCAAATCGTAGATGCTGCTCAACCGGAGAAGGATCTTCCCTTGATCCTCATGTAGTGGATGTGGTAAGTTGTGGTGGGCGCAAATTAAAGAAAAAAGTGATATACACAATGGGTGTTTGAACACATATTATTCATGCAATTAATCACAGTAAATCTGCACTCACAGGGGAGTATGGAAGGATGGGGGGAGGGAAAGGGGAGGTAGAGAGGTATAGGTGATTGATATATATATAAATAAATCAATAATTCTCTCACATGGCCTTGTCTGAGTGTGGTTCACTTTAATGACGTCGCCTCTGTTGTCACGCTAAGTACACCTCAGATTCTCTGCGTCTCAATGGGTTGTGTGTGCAGACATACAGCATCTTCTCAGTATATATGATTTGGACGTCAAATAGCCATAGATGTAAAAAATGCTATTTATGCACAAAAATATAGTAACAAGTGACTCACATTAAAAACACTCGTCCCAGCTCTGTGCAGTCACTATTGGCTCCTTGATGAAGTGAACTCCCGCATCCGATTCGTGGGACTGTAGCAAGGACACTCCGGAGAACTACAGTGGCTGAGGACGGGCAAACTTGCTCCACGTCCTGACTTGGAACAACGCGTTTCGTATTACCCAATACTTTGTCAGGTTCCTGTGGGATCGTGGATAAGGCGCGCTTCTTATACCTCTTCATAAGGATAGATGAAGATGAATCGACGCCACAGCAGTAAGTAAGTCAGAGTTCACTGTAGTTCCGGTAATGAAAAAGCTTAATTGATACATGGCACACACTAAACAGCAGGCTAACATCACCTCCTCCTCCTCTACGCGTTTCACGCTGTAAAGCGCTGCGTCTTGGAGTGCTGATTTCCCATCATCAAGTGCTTATTGGAATTAAGTTGAATAAAATCAAGTGTAATAAACCACTAAAACTTTTCTGATACATGAGATACTGGTGCAAAGTTTGATTACACGGTTATTCTTCCCTGAACATACTTATCGGAATTATACTCATAGAGGATAACTCCCCTTCAAGATAAGGTGTCACAAAATCCTACCTACATTGCAGGCTGATGCTTATTGAAGAAAAAAGTGATAGTGCGCAGCTAATAACTAGTGAACAGCAAATATCAAGTGAACAGTGCACCGTGATTATACAAACAATGTTGCCTAGTACTGTATCCCTCCCCGCTGCTGAGCATCATTGGACTGACACGCACGCTGTGCGTTCCACGAGAAGCATCGCGTAAGTTGAGGAGCGACTCGTGACGTCATCGCTGAGCGCCCAACAAGGAGTGGCGGCAAACGGTGCAGTGATCCATGGACGCTGATTCCTGCGGCTTCTTTACCACCCTGTGAGCTGTGTGCTGTGGGGCTTTCTCTATAAGGGACATATCCATACCACCCCTAAACGGAGGACGCTGTAAAGGGACAGATGAGACGACTCCAGACCCATTGCATGCCGAGATCCATCCGAGGGCGTCGCACAGTGTCATCTCCTGGTGTGATAAACCTATATACCAACTGCTTGTTTATTCTTACTTGATGTACGCAGAACTATTTACTTTTAACCATAAAGTCACATTTTTTACTTTATTACACTATGTGCGTTGTGCGCCTTGTTCTTTTGTTTTTTGTCTGATGCTTATTGAACCTAGTTGCCTAACATAGGGCCTCATGCAGTAAGCGCTAAAAAAAGTGCTCTCGCCAAGTGTTCCTTATCGGCATGATTTTGCCGATTTTCCCTCGCTGTATGCAATAAGTGCCAAATCCCTTCCGAATCAAGCCGAAAACATTTGTTCCCACTATGGCGATGATTTTCCGATCAGACACAGGTGTATCGGCGTGCATGGCGAGGTAGTGTTAGATTTGCCAATGAAACTTCTTTCTGAATCTGCCGAAGCAAGCATGTTTTTGTTTGAGCGGCCCATTTAAAGGCAGCGTGTATTTTTATTAATTCTCTGTGTTGTTGGGAGAGAGAGAGAGAGACACACAGAGCTGGGGGATTTGCATATTTCATATTGACAGAGAGAGTTGCTGTGTATTGTGATAGGTTTGTCCTGTGTTGTTTTGTTAACATCTTTGTGTTGTTTTCAGTTTGTAAGTGTTCAGTGTGATTGTGTTTAAATTTATTTTCTGTTCTTTGTGAGTGCTAAAGGTATGGCCGAAAGGCGTGGGAGGAGTGATGCTGGTGTGAGTGGTACTGGTAGTCGTGTGAGTACGCGTCTGAGTGAACGTAGGATTCAGGGGAGTGCTATTGCTGTGAGTGCGAGTGGTGTTGCTGGGGGTGTGAGTGGTGTTGCTGTGAGTGCAAGTGCTGGTGTTGGCTCTGTTGCTGGTGCTGCTGGGGTGTCTGTTGTGGTGGTGCTGGGGTGTCTGGTGGTGGGGTGGTTGGTGGTGGGCCGCTTTTGGAGTCTCTTCCATTGGAAGAAGGAGAGTCCAGTCAGCAGCAGCCAAGCTCTGTGGCTGGACGTGGTCAGAAGAAATGTGTGGAGCGGCCACGTAATCCTCATTTCAATGAAGAGGAAAACAGAGTTCTTGTCACAGGGATTTTGGAGCACTATGACTCTCTGTATGAGCATTTAGTAGGTAAGTCAATCTTTGCATTGATTGTTCAAATACATTTTATCCTATCTCATGTGACATGTGTTAATATCAAACTATTAATCTCTAATATCTATCAATTAAAGTTAATTGTTACACACATAATCCTTCATGCTTTATAACGACCATAACAATCAGTCAAAAAAGTTTGCCAATGTTCATAGAATATTCATGCAAGCTTCCTTAGATTTGTATGTTTCCACGTAAATGCTCATGTGGTACACATATTCAACCTAAACCAGCATGTTATGTATCTCTTTGAATAGGTAGCAGTTTTGTAAAATGTTTGTTTTTCTATTAATTAGTAAGGTCATATATGTTTTATGTCTTTCAAGGACGGACAAGTTCAGCCTCCAGAAAAGAAATGTGGGACCAAATAACATTGTCTGTGTCTGCGTGTGGGAATCATGTCAGGGATCGCACGAATTGTCGGAAGAGATTTGATGATATCAATGCGAATTTTAAAAAAGATCCAAGCATAACGGATGCATGCTTCTGCCACTGGAGGTGGGCCGCCAGCTCAAGCTCTAATGTTAACTCCATTGGAGGAGCAGATGCGTGAAAATTTTCTTCCTGTCGTCGTGGAGGGTTTGCCAGGGGACAGAGATATCGGAATTTATTCATCTCAATTTCCAGCAGGTGACAAATGTTACTGTACTACGCGTGTCGTATGTTACAGTTGTTATCTATATTTCTGCTGAAACTTATTCTTTGTTCAAAATATAAGCATACCTACATATATATATCTGTATATATGTCTCTCTCTCTCTCTCTCTCTCTCTCTCTCTCTCTCTCTCTCTCTCTATATATATATATATATATATATATATATATATATGCCCCCTTTGTATCTAAAGCTCTCTCCCGCCTTAAACCTTTCTCACTTTCTGCCCCACACCTCTGGAATGCCCTTCCCCTCAATACCCGACTAGCCCCCTCGCTATCCACCTTTAAGACCCACCTTAAGACACATCTGCTTAAAGAAGCATATGAGTAGCACTGGATAATCATGGACACATGACACAAAGCTTGGCCCCCTGCAGACGCACTTACTAGTATTCCCTCCTACTGTCTCTGTACGTTCTCCCTACCTACCAATTAGATTGTAAGCTCCTCGTAGCAGGGACTCCTTCCTTAATGTTACTTTTACAATATGTCTGAAGCACTTATTCCCATGATCTGTTATTTATATTTGTTATTTATATGACATGTATTACTACTGTGAAGCGCTATGTACATTTATGGCGCTATACAAATAAAGACATACATACATATATATATATAGCTCTCTCTCTATGTATATCTATATATATATCTCTATATATATATATAGTTATCAAAAAAAATATATATATATATATATATTATATCTATGTGTGTTTGGAAACATGTATTGGCTTAGCTATCGTGGCTTACATCATTATGAGTCAACATACACAACTTGACCTGCATGAAGGGATTATGTGTAAGGATCTTCCAAATAGCACACACTGCAACCTTCTACTTTACAAAGTATTCAACATCTTTCCCCTATAGTTGAAAGCTGAATGTATGTTCGAATCTTTTTTCAAACAATGGGTTAACATGCATAACCACAAAGCACACCTGCAGTCATCCTTTGTCACAGTAATGTTTAACATCCCTGTGTTCTTCGTAATACTGTGTCTGTGCACACAAATACTTAATTCACTCTTTCATGTATGTGTCCATCCATATATGTTCCATATATGTTCCATGGATGCTGCATCCTACGGCTTCTTTACCTACCTGTGAGCTGTATGCTATGGGGCTCTCTCTACAAAGGACCCGTCCATCTACCATCCCCTAACAGAGGACGCTGCAAGAGACTGATGAGACGACTGCAGACCCAGTGCATGCTGCGATCCATCTGAGGGTGTCGCACAGTGTCTTCTCCTGGTGTGGTAAATCAATATACCAACTGCTTGTTTATTTCCTATTTGATGTACGCAGAACTATTTATTTTTAACCATAAAGTCACATTTTATACTTTAATACACTATGTGCGTTGTGCGCCTTGTTCTTTTGTTTTCTGCCTTGTGTGTGTGTGTGTATAAATGTCGAATCTAGAAAAAAAAGCCAGATGTGAATGACTAGTTTCCTGCACCCCTTAACTAGTGCCTGGATGCCCCGCTTCACAATATTTAAAGCAGCAATCCCGCCTGGGATCTTACCTGATCCGCAGACCCTCAATGTCCAGGTACCTCATTCCCGCAATGTTATACATTGGAGGGGAGGTGTTCCCTACCTGTCTTCTGGGTTACGGGGGATTCCGGTGTCTTCTGTGTAAAGCTTGAGTCAGATCTGGAAGAAAGCAGTATAAGTTATTTTGGTGTAGTATAGAGCAGTTAAGATCTACAGGGTAAATAAAATATCCAGATCCAGATTGTGAGACAGAGAGAGGATGAGACAGAGAGAGGGTGAGACAGAGAGAGGGTGAGACAGAGAGAGGGTGAGACACAGAGAGGGTGAGACACAGAGAGGGTGAGACACAGAGATGGTGAGACAGAGAGTGGGTGAGACAGAGTGGGTGAGACAGAGAGAGGGTGAGACACAGAGAGGGTGAGACACAGAGAGGGTGAGACACAGAGAGGGTGAGACACAGAGAGGGTGAGACACAGAGAGGGTGAGACACAGAAAGGGTGAGACAGAGAGATGGTGAGACAGATAGAGGGTGAGACAGGGAGAGGGTGAGACAGGGAGAGGGTGAGACAGGGAGAGGGTGAGACAGGGAGAGGGTGAGACAGGGAGAGGGTGAGACAGGGAGAGGGTGAGAGAGAGACGGAGAGAGCGTGTGAGAGATGGAGAGAGAGGGTGAGAAAGACGGAGAGAGAGGGTGAGAGACGGAGAGAGACGGAGAGAGAGACGGAGAGAGAGATGGAGGGAGAGACGGAAAGAGGGTGAGAGAGACGGAAGAGAGAGTGAGAGACGGAGAGAGGTGAGAGACGGAGAGAGGGTGAGAGACGGAGAGAGAGAGGGTGAGATACGGAGAGAGAGGATGAGAGACGGAGAGAAGGTGAGAGACGGAGAGAGGGTGATAGAGACGGTGAGAGAGTGTGAGAGACGGAGAGAGGGTGAGACGGAGAGAGGATGAGAGATGGAGAGAGGGTGAGAGACGGAGAGAGGGTGAGAGATGGAGAGAGGGTGACTTTGGGGGGATGGGTTGACTGGGTGGGGTGATTGGGGGTGTGGGGTGACTGACTGGGTGATTGGGTGGGGTGACGGGTGTCTGACTGGGTGGGGATTACTGACTGTCTGACTGGGTGGGGTGACTTGGCGATGGGGCAATGGGTGGGATGACTGACTTTTGACTGACTGGGTGGGGGAGGAGGGTATGACTGACTTTATGACTGACTGGGTGGGGGGGTGAATGACTGACAGGGTGGGTGGGTGACTTGGGTAGGTGACTGACTGGGTGGGTGGGTAGGTGACTGACTGACTGGGTGGGTGACTGACTGACTGACTGACTGGGTGGGTTGGGTGACTTTGGCTGACTGACTGACTGACTGACTGGGTGGGTGGGTGGGTGACTGACTGACTGGGTTTGGGTGGGTGACTGACTGACTGGGTGGGTGGATGGGTGACTGACTCACTGACTGGGTGGGTGGGTGACTGACTGACTGGGTGGGTGACTGACTGTGTGGGTGACTGACCTTGGGTGGGTGACTGACCTACTGACTGGGTGACTGACTGGGTGGGTGACTGACTGACTGGGTGACTGACTGACTGACTGACTGACTGGGTGACTGACTGACTGACTGGGTGACTGGGTGACTGACTGACTGACTAACTGGGTGGGTGACTGGGTGGGTGGGTGGGTGACTGGGTGGGTGACTGGGTGGGTGACCTTGAGTGACTGGGTGGGTGGGTGACTTGGTGACTGGGTGGGTGACTTGGTGACTGGGTGGGTGACTGGGTGACTGGATGGGTGACTGACTGCCTGTGAGCATTCAGCCCCCCCAGCCTGTCTCCCTCCTCTCCCCCCCAGTCTATCTCTCTCTGCTCTCTCCCCAGTCCAGCCTGTCTCCCCCTTGCATCTGTTCCCCCCCTACGTCCGTTCACCCCCCGCCTCCACCTCTGTTCACACCCCCCCCCCTCCACCTGTGTTCACCCCCCCCTCCACCTCTGTACACCCCCCCTCCATCTCTATTCACCACCCCCCTTTACCTCCGTTCACTCTCCCTGCACGTCGACCGCCCCACGGGGCCTAAACGGGAGGCCGCAGCAAGAGCGGAGCGAGGCGCCTGCTGCAGGGGGGAATAGATCTGGGACCCGGCAGCCCGACATGGCGCTGGCGGCGCCGGTCCACCGCAGCCTCCCGCTCCAGCTCTGCAGTGGGTAGTGGGTAGTGTGAGTCCCCCCCCCCCGGTACCTGTTCGGGCCCGGCCCACTGCAGCCTCCCGGAATAGCGGCCCCAGCTCTGCAGGGGATGGTGTGAGTGTGCGTGAGCGTCCCCCCTTCCCCCGGTACCTGATCAGCCTCCCGTGGAATTGCAACCCCAGCTCACTAACACACACACACACACACACACACTCTACAAGGAACGGAACGAACACACACACACACACACAGACACTACAAGAAGCGGAGCCGGGAGTCCCACTCACCAGAGGAAGGTGGGTATCTGGGGCCTGTGGGCGACATCGAGGTCTGCGGGTGACATTGGGGGGCCTGCGGGAACATCGAGGTCTGCGGGTGACATTGGGGGGCCTGCGGGAACATCGAGGTCTGTGGGTGACATTGGGGGGCCTGCGGGGAAAATCGAGGGGCCTGCGGGGGCATTGGGAGGGAAATTGAGTATGTGGGGGCATGCGGGGGACATCCTCCCCGATGGGAAACGTGGCCGGAAGGGGACGGGCTTGATCTAGCAGCTAACTTTGCTAGCGCGCGTGCCCCCACCGGCTGCATCCATGGGGACGAAAGTCAGAGCCCCTGGCAGCGATCGGGGGCAGGGGAGGGGGGAGAGAGAGGCTGACCCAGAGCTGCCAGCCGGCCCTCTTCCCCGCATCAGACAAATCAGGGAGAGGCATTATTTATTTATTTAAAAAAAAAATTTTTTGAACATTTTGGCGCGAGCAGGGTAATTGATAGAGCTGCAGCACGGCTCGCCAGCGGCCTAAATCCACTCGCTATGGGCGAGTGGTTATTATTATTTGTCGAGCACTGTATATATATATATATTTGTGATAATCTATGTTACACCTCTAAACAGGCCCTTACTGCGTAATAAAGTCTGGCATGGAATATTGTCAATTGAAAGGCGAACATGAATAATTTTCACAAACACATTCCGTTATGTATTATGAAAGTTTTTTTTCTCTTCATGTAGTCTAATGTGAGCATAAATATTTGTTACATATGCAGAACATACATTTATAAACATACTGAATTTCAATGGTGTTTTAAATGCAAAGGCAGGAAACCCTTTTCTGCCGGTCCGGCAATGAATCCATTGACATGCCCATATGTTATGGATGAATGAGCTGAGGGATTGTTCATCTCCGCACTTCAAAGGGTACCCTGCTAAATTGGTGTCCCAGAGTTTAGAGAAGTATGGAACGGAAAAGCCTCAGAGACCCTAGGTGTTAGGGTGGCTGGAATATTTGTAAGTATCAGATACCGGTGCAAAGTATGGGCACTTCACTCTTGGTAGCCAAACCCCAGACTTACTGTTGACAGGTATGGGGTTGGGCCCGGTATGCTAAGCAGCTCAGGTGTGAGATTCACGCATGATCATAGCAGACCGGGAAGCAACTTCTGCCCGTTCTACGAACTCCTGGCAAGTCTGGGATAGGTGGGAAAAGTTCTTCCCATGAGAGGATTGGGTGTGTATGTTAGGTATAAGACCCTTAACCCTATAAAGGTGCCTGCAGCACAGTCCCAGTCAGATTCATCTCAGCTTTATCAAGATACATCCAAACTACTGCGTCAGCGGTTCCGGAGTGTGAGGGGTTAACTACATCGTAGCCAAGCATCATACCCCTCTTCCAGAATTCGTTTGAGCTAAGGATTCCTGATTGAATCCTGTAAGGACTATACAAAATAATTCCTTTTGGCGGAGATATAGGGCTGGCAAGTTGCGCCCCTAGCCAAGGACTGTCACACAGCTCATATCACGCACCCACTTGCATGCGTGCAGGGGTGCTCAGAGACTTTGTTTCATTCCGTGGACAATTTATTTAGTTTCCCCATCCCAGTAAGTGTTTATTGACTGTAATTGTGAAGTATTGTGTGTTTTTCTTAAAAGGAAATACATTTCAATTTATTTTACCTGGCTTGTATTGCTCAGTCCAGAACCCCGGTATAAATCTGTGTTGCCCTAGGCTTGGTGTAATCAGCATGCTGCCTGCCACCCCAACCCCCATGCTGAAAATTTCATCACCATCTACTCTCCCCCGGGTAGTGCCTGACTATCATCTACTTGACATTCTATGCCATTGGCCATCCTCTCTCCTCAATCAGGTTACGCCCCTGGCTGTTTTCTTCTCTGTGCAGGCTATGCCCCTAGCTGTCCTCATTTACCTAAGCATGACACATCCCCGGAAATTCTGCCACCCCCAAGAAGCTATGCTTATATGCCCAGTCAGTTCTCTCCCGTTCCTGAGTTAGATCACCTGCATCCAGTTGGTTTACCCTTCCCCCACCTCCTGGCTACCCATCTTCTCTCTTACAACTGGTCACCCCTGCAGGTGTGAATTACTGTCCAGACATGGTCCTTATTTTGGGCATCTTACATTTATATCCCCTAAGTACAGTACAGTGTACAGGAATTGTGTTATATACTGTACTTTAGTATGCCCAAAGGAATGTCAGTGGTTCAGCCATGGTTTATTCTAGGTTTCTTCCATAGGTTTTTTCATATCTCTTTGTGAGTTTGAGGTTGTAACAATATTTTTGGCCTGTTACCCTCTGCCTACATATTCTACATCATTGTAGTAAAGCCAAAGCTCTCAATTCAATAGATTGTTACCAATTCATTACCACTGTTGACAATTCGTTACTTATAAACATACACAACAGTTAGAAAGCTATGCCTATGATTGTGTGGGGAGTACCAACTTCAGTCTAGGCATTCAGCCCACCTCGCTGCACCAGGGTAAGGAACTAATATCAGCAGAGCTTTGCCTTTATATATCAGACATGTCCCAGTCTCCTTTGCTACCGTAGCTGCAATATCAGAATCCACCATCCACACCTCAACCTCTGGTTCATACTTTCTTTCTTCTCCTTTCTTACCATTTACCCTACACCTTCTACATCAGCGTAGCAAAGTTCTCAATTCAATACAGTAAATGACTAATTTGTTACCTGTGTACTGTACACAACAATATACATTTTCCTAAAGGTAATTATACACGTACAGTAGGTAGATTTATATTCCTATTTTCTGGGATTGTAAGGGGTACGCGACCACCCTTGGGAAACTTTTCTTGCTGTAGCACTGCTTCCCCACCCCCTCTAGGAGATTTACCCTGGCTACAGTTCTGTGTGGTGCTTGGTACCTGTTTGGCTCAGGAGACGCTTAGTGTTCCGCGATGACATGGGGAAACAGGACAGGATCACGATGATCCTGGATGTTCTTCATTGGTGTCAGCGCCTCCAGCCATAGTGGGCTCCAGTAAAAATGAGGGAATCCCCACCATGACAGTCTTTTATCCCCATACACACACCAGCCAACAGATTGCGTCTCAGCCAGATATATAAAAAGAGATGGTCTTTATTCTGCAGCCACTGCATGATGTTCTTACAGCGATTGCAATCAGTTGTCAGGATAGCTTCCAGGCTCCTGGATGGCACAGGCCTGCTGGTAATGATGAGGCCTAACTAGAGTAGTGGCATTCACCCAGTCCGTGAGGGACTGAGCACATGTCTTCCTCCCAGCTGGGAGAAGACTTGGCTTACATCCTAATCCCTTGAAGGGGAAGAGGACTGCCCAAACCCCACCCTTTGAGGGCTGGGTTCATCTCTATAATTTATGACACCTCCTCCTTGGTGCAAAAGGGGAGGGCACAGGCTCTGCATTCTTATTGGACAGACGCAGTCTCCCATGTCAGCTCCACTTCTGTCACTCACATAGGCTGCAGGAGGGGGGAAAACCCCACAGGATAGCCTGTCACTGTCTGGATCTCACTAGAACTTACATGACAGGGAAGGCAGAAAGATAGCTGGCCCAGCCATGGCAATATTACTAACACACAACCGCTGCGGCTGCCTGTCACTGGTACCTTCTCTGGCGCTATGGGAAATGCATTTTTTATGCTGTGTCGGGGAAGGAGAATCTGACTACATCTGTAGTGTACTGTACAGCATTTTCTTTTGTATCTCAGCTTGTTTCTAACAAGTACTGTTTGTCGGAGAAGATGTTTGTAAGCTACAGTATGGGAAGAAAGATTCCAGTATTATAGTATATCTTCAAAGTCTAAGCCCCATTGCAATTCTTAGTATGGAGTTAATGAACATGGTGTATTATCAGTCTTCTTGTGCCTCCATATTGCAGCACATTGTGTTCTGGTTCTCCAAGTGGCTCAATTCTCTGTGTACAGTACTTCTCTTTGTATTAGGCAGATGGAGTAGCCTATTTCAATGAAGGCATTACGGGGAGAGCGGCGCTGTCATTTTCCTATGTCTGTTCCTACAGATGCAGCGGTTGTTATTCGAACACTTCACACGGTGCATACCTCGGAGTACCGATGTCATGGTGCGGGATTTCTTCCAACCATACCGCCTTAAGACGCGAGTGCAGGCGAATGCAGAAAATGGCATTTTAGTGTTCTGGCTTTTAAACACCTGAAATTGACACTGTAGCACAGTACTGTACACATTACAATTCATTAATTTCATTGCATTTCATTGCATACAATCCATGAAATTCAAACAAAGCAACCGCGATGTGCCTGGGGCATTCATGCCGCATGGAGTAACGCAGCGCTCACGAAAATGGCGCCGTGATTTGTTCGAATAACGGCCGCTGCAGCTGTATTTCATGACTTTAGTGAATAAGGCACTCTGACCATCAAATGCAAAGAGAAATAGAAAAGGCCACACACAGAGAGCCAGAGAAAACCTGCAGCAATATGGAGAAAAAAGAAAAATGACAGAATACTTATAATAATAATAATCTTCAGCCCTACAGTGAATTATATGGAGGGCAGCTGCTGGACTGCACTTACAGAACTTCCAGACATTCTCAAATTAAACAGCAGAGACTATGCATACAACATTGCCTTTTTAAACAAATTCAATGAGTGCCTTGTGTTAAAAAAAAAAAAAATTAATTTCTCACCTAAAATCATTAGCGATATATATGTTAATATGTAAATTGGAAAGTATTGGAGAGAATGTGTGTAGAGCAACATAGTTGAATGGGGATAAGAAACGAAAATGTAAGAAGAAAAATGATTTTGATAACACTAATCCTCTCTTTGTTGCAAGATATAATACCGTGTATTATACAGTTCAGAAAGTGTTAGATAAACACTGGAAAATAATTACAGATCCAGTTCTAGGTGGTTTCCTAGAAAATAAATCTAAAATGAATTAAAGGATAGGAAAAGCCGTAAAAAAATTGTTGAAATCCAAGTTTACTGAAAGAAGTTGAAAAGGAGAAAACAATATTTTGTTGCCCACCAAACCTTGGGGTAACTTTAGGTGTAATAAATGTGTACTGTAGTGTGCAAGTATATGGATCATCAGGCTAGGACAATATGGTCAATAATTGTATTAACTGTAAATCAAAATTCATAGGGTACAAAATAACCTGTGAATATGGTTTAGAATATATAGGAAAAACTAAACGTGAATTAGATATCAGAGTACAAATTTTAATAACATCAAAAATGCAAAAAAAAAATACTTAAATTAATAAGAAGTTGCATAATTCTCCACAACATTTTCTCTTGCATCATGATTGGGACTTGACTCACTTTTAATTTGTGGGTCTAGAACATGTAGCACCTAACATTAGAGGTGGAGATCGTAATAATATACTATTACTGAGGGAATAGCTATGGATTTATGATTTGCACACTACTGTAAAGCACCTATTATCCTATTCATTTAATGTGTAGTTGTTTAATAATAAAAATTGTAAATATTTATATATGGAAATATAACCAAATATAGCAAACCACTAAATAACTTTCCCCCCCTTTCTCCTATAACTTCTATCATATTGCAGCATCTAGACAATATGTCTGTATCCGGAAAGTATAGATAAATTATGATCGATGGCCTACACATCTAATTGTATATGTCCTTTTAGTATAATATGCATATGTCCTTTTTCTTACTGGTAAACATCATTGCATGTTGCATATGTCTCTATATGTTATGTGGGATGTATGTGAGGGCGAGAGACCCCGGTGGAGGGAACTCTACTCAGAGTTAGTCCCCCATCCCGCCGGGGATCTAGGTTGTAGAATCCTCCACAGTGCACTGGGCACGGGACAGTATGTAGCCAACTTCACGACTCCCCCGCTACATGCCCCTTTTGTGGTGAACGGGAGTCGGTGTATCATATTTATCTTATTTGTGCCAGACTGCAGCCCCTCTTATCCACCTTGAGGGGCCTTCTCCTGCAGTTCTGGCCACACTTTTCCCCACTCTTCTTTAGGTTTAGGTGCCCAGTCTCCCGAGGCAATAAGCCTAGGAGCCTCCTCACCAACCTGCTCCTGGCCTTGGCCAAGCTAGCCAAATATAAGACCAGGAAGCAGTGTTTGGAAGAGGAGGTCCCAATGAACATCATGGAGATGTACCGGGCACAGGTGCACCCCTGTATCCGGGTAGAGTACACCCAAGCCGAGTACACTGGGACGGTGTCAGAATTTGCCTCCCAGTGGGTGTTAGGCGGAGTGCTCTGTTCGGTGTCCCACAGTATGGATTCTTTTAAACTCCCCTCCCTGATTTAGTGCAACTTATTTTATTTTAAATTGCACTATAACCTGGTTTATTTTTATATATTTGTTTCTCTGGTTTTTCTTTTGCTCGTTGGTTAACACCAACGAGTAAGCTTGTTCCTCTGATTGGCCGGCTTTGTAAGGTTAGGTGCTAACCTTGGCGGTGAAGCGGCTTCTGCAAGATGTCCCAGCGGAGAGTGGCAGCTAAACACCAGCGGCGATGTGGTCGTGGAAAAATGTCCACGACCGAACGTCCTAGTTTTTGTGGCTCTTAATACATATATTTTTGACTAAGAAAAGTTAGCCCTTGTCCTCTCTGTCTTTTCTGTTTATGTAGGGGTGTCTGACAGGGCCCTGAACAGCTGAGGAACCAGCCTTAGAGGATGGAGCAACAACCTTTTTCTACGGACTTCAAGACATTTTAATATAATTTTCTACCTAGAACTATTAACTTGAGTTGAGCACAGATTATGTTTGTTTATGTCATCCTTCCTGTCCTTTGGTTCACATTTTCTTTCTATGGCCTGCATCCTGCTCAAACAAATGAATGCGTTAAGAATCGTTTGCGTCCACTTCCCTGTCTTTTACTCCAAGAAAGAGTTGACGGACGATTTTGATGCATCTGTGGCACAGAAGGGGCGCATGCTTGCAATTTATCAACACATATCTTTAGCTCAAGTGTGCAACTGACAACCCCCAAACTCTGCCTTAACTAGACCCTAGAGCATCATTTTTCCGTCGTAAAAAAAAGCTGACACATGCTGTGCAACAAAATCAGTTTTATGCACTGCCGCAGCAACTCAACAACATTAATTTAGTGATGCTTAATAAACTGGCACCATGGTGTCCCTGGCAATAGTGTATGCATTCTGTCCACTTTTTGGGCTGGAACATGTAAAATGGCACCATTTTTTTTTTTTGCATTTTATGCAAGAGGATAAATAACATGTTAAATCAATTTCTCTCTTTCCTTTGTAATACCAAGGGTTTAAACAGAGTTTGCAGGTTCGCCCTTCACAAATCTCCATGTGAAGCCTTTCTAATATTGCCAGCAGCAGTCTGTTAAATTGTATGCATGTTGGGTGGTGATTCAACAGATCAGTTTTATGAATAGCGAGGTTGTGAGAAACAGATCTAGCCATAGTTTGAAGCCAAGGTCAAGTCCAGGCAAAACAATATTATCCTTTATTTAGTTTCCTGGTGATCATCAGTACAATTCCCTGCTGTCCGTAGCAAGTTGTTTGCTGTAAATTAATGGAGCCTGTACAGCTGAATGAGAAATCCTGGCAAAGTAGACCATTGCTGGAAAGGAAAGCAAGTGCTCTACAGAACATCCGTTATATTGCTGACAACAGAGAGGCTCTGGCCACTGCCTTTGTACAGCACAAGAGAGTGGAACGAGAACAACAACCCAATTATTCAAAGCTGACACCTATTAAGTGATGCATTTTGCACGCTATATTATGGGTAAAATTACATCTTTGGTAGGTACCTTGAACCTTCTACCAATTTTCTGCTGCACAGGACCCATGTTTCATGGAAATAATCTCCAAATTTGTAAGAAATATAAAAGAGAATACTTATTTTTGGGATGATTAAGAGCCACATGATTTATATACAGTCCTCTACAAATCTAAATAATTTGTTGTTTCTCAGGTTCATAAAAGAAGAATTTGTTCTTATCAGAACATCTTCCCTTAAAGCTGCGGTTCGAGCAATATCTTACGTGTTTAAAAAAAAAAAAAAAAGTTAATCAGTTCTGTACTATGAGAAAATACTTGTAGCATTAAAAAAATGTTTTTGTTTCTGTAACAACCATTTACAAAGTCACATCCCCTTCCTCTTCTGGAACAGGCTCTGGCACAACCCTTTCTGAGCCCTGCCCTCTATCTAGCAGTGAACCAATTGTATGTAGTGACTGCCTGGTCACATGATCTTCCCCACAGAACTTGGCATCATGGGTCCTCTCCTGCTGCACTGACCGCCTGAACTGCTGCTTCAAACCCCCAAAATAGGCCAGTGGATGTATTGTAGATCAATATGTTCCAGGACTTGACCAAATCCGTTTCCCAGCTTTCCCTTCAAAATCTGTTTCCCGGAGTAAAATGCGCAGAGAGATTGTTCCCACTTCAAGCCATGCGGATTAGTTACAATCTTCTTTTGTGGCTCGGTTGAGTGGCTTTAAAATAACCCTCCCGGCTGGATTAACCTAGAGTACGTCCATTCCACTTATTGTGTCTATTTCTAATCTGTCGTTGTAACATAAGAATAAAGTACAGAATGACCGATGAATTTGTTAAAAAGAAGTATAAAAAAAACGATTAATCTGTCGTTAAGGGTTTTGGCGATCTTCTTCTGTCTCCATGTCAGCCCCAGTTTTTTTTCACCTTAGCAGTTTTGGATGCTGCTTTGTTTTCTTTCCCCACTTTAGCCTTTTTGTTTTTGGTGGTCTCAGGTAGAATTGGGTCAGCTGGCATCTTCCGCTTTCTTAGGCTCATCGCTGGTAGAGCAGCAGTAATCAGGTTTTTGCATCTGTAGAACCTGAATTGATCCTTCGTTCAAGCACAAGTTATCTAAAATCCCAAGTTCTGATCGAGATCAGTGAGTGTGGCAATCACATTTCTGTGAGAAGTTATGTACAGTACTGCATCAGCATTCATTGTTGGGCGGGGCTAAGTTTGTGATTAGTTGTCTAATGTTGCAAGGTATCAAAAGTAGGCATTTACCTGTACCTGTTGCTTTACCTGTGCAGTACAGTACAACAAAGATCCAATTCACATTGAATAAACATTCATTAGTGGTTCAGTATCAGATCAGCCAGGGGAAAATCATGGAGAGAGTCAGAAGCAGGAGTCTGGATTTGAAAACAGGCAGGAACAGAGGAGGAAGCTGGATAGAGGCCACATGATGCAGGACACAGAATATGACATGACACTGGATACAGGACACCGGGTATAAGTGGACACTGGATACAGGACTAGGAAAAGGGTAAAGCCGGTCTGGAGCAGGATTTAAGTAATGGGGGGAGAAAGGCAAATGAAAGGAAATAACTTGTTTATTCATTAAGGAAAAACACTAATAAAACAAAGACAGGGGGTAGCAAATAGGGGCAGAACATTGACATAAATAGGGGCACAATAACTAGTAACTGTGGCAACGCAACCTGCTTCAGCCAGGTACAGTTGAAAGTTTGATGAGAAGCCAAGAGTTCTGTGGGATCTGCCTTCTGATAGGCCAATGATGTCAGGTGTTGCAATCAACACAGTTGACTGCTAAAGAGCTGCCTGAATGAAACAGTCCCTGTGTGTGGGTCCTGACATTCTGAATAACAGCCATGACCAAAATATTTAACAAACAGACCTGCATTGCGCTAAGGCACATGTACAAGAAGGAATTCATAACAAGGCACATCCAACGGTGGCTATGGGAAGAGGGTATCAGACATAAAAGTGACATTTAGGAAAAGGAGTCCCTGCCCTGAAGAGCTTAAAATCTAATAGGTAAGTAGGAGGAATGTACTGTACAGAGACAGTAGGAAGGTGTTCCTGTAAGTGCATCTGCAAGGGGTCAAGGTTTATGTATGTATGAGGTTTATAGTGAGTACATTAAAAACATTTTACATTCTAAGCTATCTACTTTAAGCAAAAGATATTTAACAATCTAGATTTTCCCTCTTTAAAATGATGTCCAGAAACCTTTTTAGTATGTGGCTATCAACATTAATTAAGATACAGGTCTTGCTTTAGTTTTCTCCAGTTTGTGTCAACAAATGATATGAGTAGTTATATGGAGTAATATAAGGAATTATGGAAATGTGATCAGCATCTTGTAAAGTGCTTCATCAAGTGCAGTCAATGATGTGGAATTAAAAGTTCACTCTAGTTTTGTCATCAGGCTTTGGCACATTCCGTCCATCAAATGCAAATGATTATAGTTCATTTTTTTTAAATGATGTCTTAGTATAGATGAACCTAGTGTATCTATTTTGAACATATGTACATTGTGCAGCATAGATTATGGTACATAAATCATGAACTGTGGTAGCAGTAGTGCATGTAGTATTTTCACAGTATAAACAGAAAATGTTTTCTTGCAGCATTATAAAGATGATAAATCGAGATGGGCAAAACTCTGTGAAATCAGAACCGTACAGTCCCAAAACCAAATACAAAACTAAAATCAAACCCCTTAAAATGTTTATGGCCAAAACCAAAAAAATATTTAGGATTAAAACCAAAACCAGAACACAGGGCCAACTACACACTTGTAGTTGTTTCTCAACATACCTTTTTACATTATTGTAAGTTATTATATTATTTCAGTTTACAAATAGTTTTTGTGTCTGGTACTTATTTTAAGCATGTGTTATGCTTTGTCGGGATATTTAACATTTCCTACCCCTTTTCAGTGTTTTACATAGTTTGGTAAAAATTCAAAACCAAACAAATTGAGTTTTGGCAAGACACAGAATGAAAAAAGTTGCCCACCGTTAGTAATAAACTAATCCCAATCTAAGTCATCCCAGTTTTACCTTGAATTATTTAATGTAACATTGTAATTCATACCAGTTTTATTTTGAATTATTTTATGTAACATTGTAACTTTGTAAACGTGTAATCCATTTTTTTTTCACAAGCTATTACATTCTCAGAATTTGTCTATGCTGTTTAGGCTAAAACAGCTAATGGTGTTGATTTATTCTCCAAGTCACTCAAGTTCATACACTACCTCCGCCTGACGATATATGACCCAGAATGGTCCTTGTTTCACTTCTCCAGTGCCTCCCGAGATAACCAATGTCGCTTGACCACTGGGCCTCCCACAGCAGACGATCCATGAAGCAATGTCTCCAATCCCATCTCTGTTCTAGATCCTCTCTGGGTTTCTTAAAAGGGGAAGGCAAGCTGGCCAAAATCAGATCACAGCTCCCAGACCTCTCCTTGTCACATCAACCGGGCAAGTCTGGGTTGCAAAGGAGAATTTATCTGTTTAAATCCTCCTCAAAATGCAAACAATCATAGGAAAACTGAAGAGCAAAATACAGATAAGCTATTTCTTTTGCTGTTTGGCACTTGGAGTGGGTTATTAAATTAATTTCAGGGTCAGACCTCCGAGGTGCTGGTATCTCCTGCAAGTTTAAATCTCCTGCATTAAGGCCCACGTGAGTGACATTTAAAAAGTCCCAAGATACCGGCACCCACTACAGAGGTCTGTATGTCGGGAAGCAGGGGGTCCCCATGTGTCGGTGCTCATCTCAAATCAGGAAGCAGACCCGCAGGGCTGAGGTAGGAATGCAGAATAACAGACCAGAGCCCTGGGACAGAGACACGTTAGAGTATCCGTAGTCGGTAAGCAGGCAAGGGTCAGGGCTGGTGGCAGTGGTGCAGAGTCCAGGCAACAGGCAAAGGTCAGGGCAAGTGGAAGGCAGCAAGGTCGGGGTCACGGTCCGGAGTCAGCAACAGGGATTCCAAATAGACAAAAGGGTAATGCGTGACAGCGAAGATCAAACAGAGCTGTAGCAAACAGAACTTTGCTCAGCGACTCCCACCTGGAACTGCAGCCTTAAGTAGCAGACTGCCAGTAACCAAAATGGCCCAACTGAGGCAAAAGGGCAGGCAAACTGGAAAACCGAAACTGCAGCAAACCCCGACATGGATCGGGCAGAATACTTAAACCCCAGACCTGAAATAATGCCGTTCAGCTCCGGAGACCACCTTCTTCAATACTATGCACTAAAAATAGAAGTAAAAACAGAGTTTCATTATCTTAGTTGCTAACTGCTAAGGTAATGAAGGGGTTAAACTCACCCACCACACCGGAAGGCTTAAACCACTACCCCATCAAGACTAATGCCTAATATCCCTCTTTCATAAATGTGGCTAATAGAGGTTTTGGGCATTAACCAAAATAAAATACACCTACAGTATTTACCCCCAAAAATAAAATACATTTTAAACATGAAACAGTAATGGGCAATAGTCCTATTTGCCAAATCTGGCTAATAGGGCTTTTGCCCATTGAGAAGCATACAAAATACATTAACTGTGACAAAATACACATTACAATAAAAACAAACACTAGCCATTAAATCCATTAATTTTCACTGTCAAGCGATACAGCAGAGACTGCGACTATTCTAACACAAACCAGCGGCAATCGACAAAAAGACACAGGTACACCCAGGTACATTCTTGATACATGCCTTAAACTTGCCTTAAATCAGCCCCAGCATTTCTGCATTGATTAATGGCCCATCAGATTAACAGTGGGGGTCCCTGGCAGTTCCATTCAAACTGAATGGGACTGCCAGGGACCCCTGCTGTGTTAATCCTATGGGTCACTAGTCAATTCAGAAATGCCTTAAACTTGCCTTAAACTAGCCCAGCACATACCAAGAATGTAACCGTGCTAGTTTAAGGCAAGCTTTAGAATAGTCATGGTCTCGTCTGTATGCCCTCAAGGGGGGCACTGATACCCAAATTGGCAATCAATGAACACCCTATATACTGTATAAATACAGTAGCACTTACTCCTGCCAGGATGAAGGCTGTCCTGCTCCTCCTCCTTTTCCTTCTCAGCAGCACCAATATCCAATAAAGTTCTGATGCCAACCATTAAAATACCATCTACTGGCCACAAACCCCTTCATTACCTTAATGGTAGTAACCACTGAGATAATTAAGGGATAACCCCTCTTGCTACCCCCTAACCACCTTCCCTGGGGCAACTACCCTCATCATCCACACTTTCTACTCACATTGGCAATCAATAGACACCCTACAGTCTAATCAATAAATGTGTTCCTTAACCTTACCGGGATGAAGGCTTACATCTTCCTCAGCCAACTGCGGCACCTACTGTATCTCCTCAACTTGACCCAGGAAGCAATGATCCTCAACTTGATCCAAAAAGACGGGGGTTCAGCTTCAAAGACCCCCTGCTTCAATACTGTGTACTAAAAATAATAATAACAATAGTGATATCTGCTGTAAGAGCTGCTTGTGGAGACACAGAGAGAGAGAGACTGCTTCTCTCTGATCTCTCTGAGCAGCTCTTAGGCTGGCTGTGGCCCAGTAGGATTAAAGTTGCGGGAGTCCCGTTCAGAAGCACACTCCCCCGCTGCGATAATACCTTCAGGGCACCCAGCATTACCGCGCTTGTATGTACGGGGGACTGCGTGCATGCCGTGGTCAGGCTCCATTCATCAGCCCTATTCCTCGTGCCTGCACCGAAAGAAAATAGCGCTACATCTGTATAACACCAGAAAATACCATTGAAAGCACAAGACTGTTTTTGTCATCTATACTATAATTCTAAGTTGGATTCCGTTTTCCGTTTGTTTGTATGTCAGAAGCATTGAAATCTCACAAACGGCACCACAAAACTTTCACTCTACATTCTGCGGCAGATTTGTAGGTCAATGCAACTATTTTGAGCTTCCAATGTCACTCACCTCCCAAATTATGGTCATTCTAATGTCCAGCAAATCTCTTAGTGCAGGAGCAGAGGGGCGGGGGGCGTGGCTACTACGGGAAGGAGCGTGTCCTTGCCTGGATGAGCTGTGTGTTTCATGTGCAGTGATTCTCAACCTGGGCTCCGTGGAGCAGGTGGGGGGGGGGGGGGATTCTGCTGCTTTCCTTACATGTGAGCTGAGGGAGGGAGAGATGCTACTTTTGCTTGCTGCAAACTTTGTGTGTGACAGTGTGACAGTGTGACAGTGTGTGTGTGTGTGTGTGTGTGTGTGTGTGTGTGTGTGTCAGTGTGACAGTGTAGAGGCTGCTGCTTTCCTTACATGTGAGCTGAGGGAGGGAGAGAGGCTACTTTTGCTTGCTGCAAACTTTGTGTGTGTGTGACGGTGTGTGACTGTGACAGTGTATGTGTGTGGGGACATGTTCTGGCAGCGGGGGGAGACACACACACAGACAGAGACAAATCTCACCCGCACTATATCCAGCAGCAGGGGGGAGGGGGGCAGAGGGTGGGCTAGTATCTAATAAATCTGTTGCTATTTTATTGCATTTGTTTGAAAGCTTGGAGCATTTTACCCTCTTTTACCATTATTCAGTACACTTTAAAGCTGCTTGACCATGACGGGAAAATATCTCAGTCCTATTTTATGAATTGAGGTTTCAATAATGGAAATTGACTTCATTGCGGAATGAATATGGACCTAAGACATGTCCCAAAGTTTAGAGCTTCATCAGGTTTGACACGTAGAAGCACCACTTTGAATGATTATAAATATCATAGCCCACTTAGAAACTCTCTAGAAAGAGGTGTCACTGTCGCAAAATGATATTCCAGTTACTGCCACAGACAGATATTAAGACACTAGAACAATATGTGAACATTATCTTAAAAGCTACAATGCTGTTCTGCATTTAGATTTAAAAGTGATATCCTTTTTTTATACTTTGCATATGAGCACATTTTTGTCCAGATGTTCAGTTTAAATACATGTTGCAAATCATTTATTATCATCTGTTATTTCAGTGACTCAATATGTAATGTTGTGAAGTATAACCATGTGTTACATCTATTTACACTACACAATAACTACATTATAAGAGGCATCAATGTATGCATAGCTCATTGGGGGATATTTTAGTACAGTAGCTGCGAGTTTCGGTATATATCGGTATGGAAAGCACCCTTTCCGCATTCTGTAAGCCCTTCTTGCATGTCCAAACTGTCTGGAAATGACTTTTTGAGGAAGTGGTTTCATTTCGGCTAGGCAACTCCGAGTGGTACGTATGACCAACAAGGCTCAAACTCCCATCCTTTTGCAAACTCACTGGAATTCTAGTAATAGAGTAGGGCGAACCCGTTGGATCCAACTGGGGATTTTCCTGGGCTTTAAGGAGGGAGTGAGAGGGAGAGAGATACTTACATTCAATTTAGTAGTGTCTCCAGTTGTATACAGTGGCGAGAGTTTGTGAACCGCAATGATAAGTACTCAAATTCCATTGTTTTTCCATGATAACCATCTTGAATCAAAACCAGTCTTTTCTTAAATATCAAATAGGTTTTATATTAATCAATTCCAGCTCTTTTGAAAAAAAAATTATGTATGAATTAGACAACAATGAGTAATTAAGAGTCAGGGTATGTGAAAAATTAAGTGAAACACAAGTTTTATCAGCTAAATTAAAGAGGATAATTAGAATCAAGTGTTTAAATGTATTTATGTATGTACTGTATATCTTTATTTATATTGCACCATTAATGTACATAGCGCTTCACAGCAGTAATACACGTGACCATCATATAAATAACCGATAATACAAATAACACATAATGGGAAGAAGTGCTTCAGACATAAAAGTAACATTTAGGAAAACGAGTCCCTGCTCCAAAGACCTTACTATCTAATTGGTAGGTAGGAAGAACGTACAGAGACAGTAGGAAGGTGTTCTGGTAACTGCGTCTTCAGGGGGCCAAGGTCATGTATGAAGTGTATGAAGCTATGGAGCTACTCATATGCTTTGTTAAGGAGGTAGGTTTTAAGATGGGTCTAAAAGGTGGATAGAGAGGGTGCTGGTCGGGTATTGAGGGGAAGGGCATTCCAGAGGTTTGGGGCAGTCAGTGAGAATGGTTTAAGGTGGGAGAGACTTTAGACACAAAAGGAGTAGAGAGAAGACATCCTTGAGCAGAACACAGCAGTCAGGATGGTGTGTAGCAAGATATTAGAGCTGAGATGTAGGGAGGGGCAGAAGAGTGTAAAGCTTTAAAAGTGAGGAGGAGATTTGAGTGTGTGATACAGGATTTGATAGGAAGCCAGGAGAGGGATTTCAGCAGGGGAGACACTGTGGCAGATTTCGGAAAAGTCAAGTGATTCTGGTAGCAGTGTTTAGGATAAATTGTAGGGGAGACAGGTGTGAGTCAGGAAGACAGACAGCTGGAGGTTACAGTAGTCGAGACGGGAGAGAATGAGGTAGATCTTCAGGCGTGAGTTTGGTAGTATATATATAGAAAGGAGTGAGTTTGGTAGACCCCACTCTATATAAAGAGCAGAAACTTTGTGAGTTTGGTCTTCACCATTCAGGTGTGTGGAAACACATCATAACAGAATCAATATAAATCTCTGAGGACCTCAGAAAAGCAGTCATTGATGCTCCTCACTCTAGAAAGTGTTAGAAAACCATTTCTAATGATTTGATGCTCCACCAATCCACTGTCAGACAAATGTAGAAACTTCAAGATCACAGTCACTCTACACTGGAGTGGTTGTCCTACAAAAATCTCTCCAAGAACAAACTGGTAAATCATTCAGGAAGTCGCAAAGAACCCCAGAGTAACATCCAAGGATCTGAAGACCACTCTCACATTGGCTAATGTCAGTGTTCCTGAAAAGACCGAACAAGTATGTTTGGCGAAAACCTAAACTGTGTTCGAACAGAAGAACTTCATCCCAACTGTCAAGCATAGTGGTTGGACTGTAATGGTTTGGGGCTGCATTGCTGTCTCAGGACCTGGGCAGCTTGCCATCATTGACACAACCATGAATTCGGCATTGCATCAGAAGATTCTAGAGGAGAATGTTGGCCATCCGTCTGTGAGCTGAAGCTGAAGCAAAAGTGGGTCATGGAGCAAGACAATGATCCTAAACATACAAGTAGATATACAAAAGAATGGTTGCAGAAGAAGAAATTTCGCATTTTAGAATGGCCTAGTCAAAGTCTGGACCTAAACCCCAACTAAATGATGTGGCAGAACCTGAAGTGAGAGGTACATGCAAGGAGAAGCCCTCAAATGTCACTGAGTTGAAGCAGATCTGTAAGGAGAAATGGCCCCAAATTCCTGAAACAATGTGAGAAACTGATCAGCAGTTACAGGAAACAGTTGAAGTTATTGCTGCTCAAGGGGTACTGAATCTTATGACTCACATACTTTTTCACACATGAATATTAAATGTTTAATCATTTGTGGATAAATTAATGTTTATGTGTTGTTTATTGGATCAGGTTATCTTTATCTATTCCTAGGTTTTACAGTAGATTAAGATCTAACAACATTTTTGGTTTGAAATATGTGAAAATCCTAAGTGGTTCACAAACGTTTTCTTGCCACTGTATATGTCCTGTCAAACTTCCCTCCAAATAAATTAGGGAGAGATTCCTCTGCTGAAAGAGGAGCACTCCTGAGGAACCCTTGGAGACATGCAAATGGCTCTGCAAAGTATATTTAAATGTCATATCCCGCACTTCCTAAAAGGACTTCAATAAGAACTATATTGAATTAGCAAATCTAAGGCACCAAGTGACTGGATTGGTATACTCAATTTAAGTCCTGCTCCTCCTCCCTTTTGAGGTCTGTCTCTCTGTGCATCCTGCTATCTTGTTTGATTTGTGTAAGGATCAGGTGCAGGCTCCGCCCCCATCAAGATCATATCACCTGATTGGCTCCAGCCTTGTTCCAGTCTACAGTACAACTCTGCGCTTGATTGGCTCTTCCTGCTAATTAGGCTTAGCCTCTTCCACCAGGAAGTTGTCTGAACATAATCTCTTGTGGCGTGTGCCGTGCCTCACCTTGCCTTGCTTTGACTCAGCTGGCTTCCCCAATCCTCGAACTCGGCTAGTGACCCCTACGATCCGTAACTCTCCACTCCTCATCCTTGGCTTGCTCTCTTACTACTCTGCTCTCTCCTACTCTGACCCGGCTACCCACGACGATGAGTCCCGCATCTGGACGTTAATTCGCGGCTTCAGGTTGGTGTATCAATATCCCCACCACGGCCTTGCCGTTCTGTCCTGTTTGTGGCGCGCACCTGTTACAATTTGCCACAATCCAATGTAGGGAAGCGTTTTTATCCTTCAATCTTTTTCCACTCCTGTGCCAGGGACAGGACAAAAGAAAGGAACTCAAATGGGCGCTCTGCTACCAATCTGGATGATTAATGATACATTTAATAAACTATTATTTACAAATTGAAAATAAAATAATGGGTGTTAAAAACAAGAAGAGACGCACGATTGCTGTAAATAGCAATAGAATTGCCAGGACCGCAACGTTGTTGCTAAAATAGATATATTTGGTGTGAAGTTCAAGCATAAATTGAGTCAGCTGTGTAGGAGACTGAAATTAAGTAGACAATCCAGTCAGTGTGATCAGCACAGAGACTTCGGACGATAACAGGACAATAGTATCAAGGAGCCAGGAACTCCAACAATATAACTACTTTACTCAATGTGGTTTGGATAAAGCACCAGCATGAGTAAAGTTATCTGCTATAATGCTCCATATATACAGAGGATTAGTCAAATATTGTCACATAAGAATGGTGTTCTTGGAAGGATAGCCAGGAGGAAACCACTACTATCTAAAAAGAACTACACATCGAACGCTGACTCAGCGTTTGCTTTTGACACAACTCAAAGAAGGCGAATGTTGTAAGGTTAGTGACGGCATGCCAACATTTTGCACAACTCTAGTCAGGCAGCACCAGAGCACATGTTGGCATAGACTTTCAATGACATCAGTTGTTTGAACGCTGTGTCATGTAGAGATGTGTGAATGGTTGCCGTTTCGGTTTGCAATTTATTTTTGCAAAATGTGCTGATATTGAGCAATTTGACAGACATTTTCTCTTTTTTTTTTTTCCCAAATGGAAAAGGTGCAAAATGTCCCATTTTGCTATTTTCCCTAAATATTCCCCCACTTTTATTAAAATAAACTAAGTAACATGAGTGCAAATTGGTCACATGACCTTACTCTGTGTTAGATGACGCTACAAATGTTTCTTTTGCACATTTTGCAGCTTTTTACACAAACATTTTTCACAGAAAAAACAGCAAAAGTCCCCAAGTTTAAAAAAGTTGATAAGCGATCGCACATCGCACATACCGTGTACTTAGTTTGACATAAAGATTATATGCTAGTGTTAAACATTTTGTTACTTTTCTTTCACTTCGACCAAAAACTCAAAATCAAGGATTGTCTTAGGCTGCGCAACGAGCTGTATTTGGAAGTTTAGGCGACGTTGCTGGATGACGTCATAAAAGGGCGGGGGGCAGAGTCACGAGAAACTGCCGATTGACCGCAAGGGAGACCGTCGCCGAAAAAAATCAAATATCAGTGACTACCAGATTTCTTGTAGCACTGTCGCTCCATCGCTTTGTCGCCATCGGGTGCATTTGTTTTGCCGCAATGGCACCGTTGCGTTGCCGTTGCCGGCACTATAAGCGCAGCCTTAATGAGATCTCCCACAGCAGACACAGGCAGGTGTCTCTCAATACAAACCCACGTACAGTATGCAGGGCCCTTGCTGTGCTGCTGTGCCACTTACATTCTTCTACTTTTTTCAATCCCAAATATACCTCTCAATCTACCAGACTCCTTCAAGATCACAGGCAATAGGTTAGGCTGCAATTTCTACATTAAAGCAACATGTGGTCCTATTTAACCATTAGTCCATCACACTGAGCTAAACAGAAATTGCACACAGAATGTATTAATGCATTAAAGTTGGTGAATGCCTTGCAAACGTGTGGGATGGAAGGTATATATGGGCTCTCCTTTCTTTGATCTATTTACTTGAAATAAGCACTATATAAGAAGTCTGACCCATGACAGAAAACCAGCACATTGTGACAGTAGACAACAAACAATAACTAAAAGGAGAGACCAGCCCTAGGAACATTATAGTTGCCTTTAATATTCCCTTTCTTTCAACATTGAGAAAGTACCTTAGGACACAAGTGGGGGTAACAAGCTTGATGATCAAAAAAAGCTTTAGAAATGACTGCATTCTTACGCAAGAGCTGATAGTGTAAAATGATGTTTGAGATGGTCACCCTTGGTTGGGATCTGCCCAGAGCACAGTAACAATACATGTAGCTCAGTTTATTAAGATTACATTCCAAACGCTATTTTCCTATTTTTCGCTCTATGAAAACGTGCACCTTTGTATATTTACTTAATCATTTCAAATATCCTGTTCTGGATAGGCATATTTTCATGTATACTTCTGTAACACCCCCCCCCCCTATGGGAGATTAGTAGCTACAGGGTGTGCAGTGATGGTGCAGGAGGTGGCTGCTGGTGCCGGCTGGTTCCAGTAGGTGTGAGTCTCCGCTGGTGGTATTGGGGAGCAGCACCAGGTCAGGCTTTTTTCAGTTCCATGATGTAGTGCCTCCAATCTGTAGGGCCCATGCCAAGGACAAGGGTTGTTCCCACAGACACTCCTCAAACACTGACATAGATAGTCCAGAGATGGTACAACCAGGTTTTATTGCAGCTTCCATTCTCTCTCCTGGTCCCAAGCTGCTTGAAGCCCAAAGAGCCCCTCCTTAGCCCTCTTATCCCCTGATGGGGCAAGGTGGAAGCACTCCGACTCCACAGAGGGAGGGAAAACAGACACAATTTGGTGGAGTGCCAGCTTTTATACCAGGGGGAGGGGTTTGTAACCCTGCCCCATAACAGGTCATGTCCTGATACTGACAGGCATCGCACCATCTGCATGTGACCCAGTCAGTAACCTCCCCAGGCATGACACTCCAAACTGCCAGTAGGCCTGCACCTAGACATGGTAACATTGTAGCTATCCAGGCTGCAACTGCAAGCTAGGCCCTGTGCAGCAGTTTAACCCCGACACTGACTGTTCCTATCAGGACTTATAGTGTTAGGTTTAAAGGAAAGAGTAAAGCCAGGGGCAATACAGTGTGTGACATGTTTTAGCCTACAGTACCCATGCTTATCCACCGGGACTGCTGCTACTCTGCTAGCTCTCTCAAAGATTATTCCAGACCCTGAAACCTGACACCTCTGCACCTATGTCCTACCTCTCAGTCTGCCTATTTAACCCTCCCTTTCCTGTTCCTCCCTTGCCTGTTTACATTGGTTCCTCCAGCTCCTGCTAGGTTCTTGTATTTGCTGCTGCTATTACTATTGCTGTTATCCTGTCTCCTCGTTGCCGACCTCTGCTTGTGATCCCGACCATGCTATCTGCCACCTGCCTCCGACCTCTGCTTGTGACCCCGACCATGCTATCTTCTGGGATCCCCGCTCTCTGCCCAGTGGGATCCACTCCATCCATAGATCAACCCTTGACAGAATAAACAGGACCTATCATGATCCCGTTGGAACAAACCAGAACCTGACTCAGCAGCTTGCTTCTTTGCAACATGTCATGGCCAGCTTCCAGGAACAACAAGGACATGTTTACAACCATCTTGGATGCTTGGAAGAACGTGCTATACCACAGAAGCTGAAGTACATCAACTACTCGCAGCCATAACTGCTGTGCCTGTTCAAAACCCTTTGCCTATGCAAACTGCTCCCCGTGTACCCCTTCCAGAAAAATTAGGGGGGGGGGAAACAACCATTCCGGTGTTTCCTCAACCAATGCAGACTTCTATTTTAGCTACAGCCCACCATCTATAATACCTGACGAAGTCAAGGTGGGACTAATTATCACCCTGCTCAAGGATGAGGCCCTTGCTTGGGTCTCCCCTATGTTACAACAGGATAGCTCACTACTAAGGGATCTGGAGGAAATCATCAAAGTCATAGTCTGATTTTTGATGACCCAAACCATGGTGCAAACGGTGAAGCAACTCTGAACAATCTTCGTCAAGGAAGACGCTCAGCATCTGAGTACGCCGCCTAGTTTCACAGATGGGTTACCGCTACTAAGGGGAATGTGGCCTCTCAGAGATATCATTTGCGGCAGGGTCTCTCAGAGCAAATTAAAGATGAAGCTCGGGTGGTGCCTCCAGAGGGGTTTGAGGAATTTGTCCGTTTATGCATTCAAATCGATCGACGGCTTACTGAAAGGTGATTGGAGAGACAGGGGTTCATGTCAAACAACCCCAGGGTTAGAGATGTCAGCACCGCAAGACGTTCCAGGTAGACTGAGGAGGAGCCAATGCAAGAAAACACATTGTGGTGACCTATTTCAACTGGAGAAAGGAATAAACACAGAACAGAAGATTTCAGTTAGTATTGCGGAAATGAGGGACACTATCTCACCGATTGCCCAAAAAAGTGCAGGAGGTCTTCTTTCCAGAGTCCTAGGAGAAATCAGCTGCAAGCCATTGCAAAGACTGTTTCTCAGATTCTCAAAGTAAAGGTAACCCTCCTTCTCTACATCCACACCTCCTGGTCTCTATTATAATTGAGGAGGGAACACATCATTTTTCAACCACAGTAATGGTCGACTCAGGGGCGGCAGGGAATTTTATGGACATAAAGTTCACCAAGAGCCATTCGGTACCTTTTATAGCCAAGGAATCGCCAGAAAGAATGGAAGTCGTTGACGGTTCTCCTTTGAGCTCTGGACCTGTTACCCATGAAACAAGTAATTTAACACTAATCATAGAGCCGAATAATCAGGAGAAGATTTAATTAGTCTTATTCCTTCACCCTTGTTTCCAGTGATTCTGGGAATTCCATGGCTCATGATCCACAACCCAGTAATTGATGGGAAGACCAAGATACTCACATTTCCCTCAGAGCACTGCCAGCTAGCCTGCCTACATAAGACTCCGAACCAGAGGGTGTGGGAATACATAAGATTTCTTTGTCCAAAGAAAATCTTCTGTCAACTCCATACTATGAGTTTTTGGATGTGTGTGACAAGAAGAACGCGGATACGCTTCCCCCACATCGTTCTTACGACTGCTACATTGAACTATTACCGGGTGCTGCCATTCCTTTCGGAAGAATGTATTCCCTCTCAGAACCAGAATTGAAAGTCCTTAATGACTACCTACAGTACAGGCGAACCTGTCGAAGAGCTTCATCCAACCCTCTACTTCCCCAGCAGGTGCTGCTCTCTTCTTCGTGGGAAAGAAAGACGGTTCTCTATGTCCTTGCATTGACTATCGGGAACTAAATAAGATCAAAGTGAAGAACAGGTATCCATTACCTCTCATTCCGGAACTATTTGAAGAATTCAGTCAGCCCAGATTTTTACCAGAGGGGCGTATAATTTGGTCCGCATCCGACCCGGTGACGAGTGGAAGGCAACCTTCTGAACCCGTTATGGGCACTATGAATATCTGGTGATGCCTTTTGTAATGCTCCTGCTACTTTCCAGCATTTAATTAATGATGTTCTCTGAGAGTTACTGGACCAATTCATAGTGGCATACCAGGAGGATATCCTAGTCTTCTCAGATAACATCATGGATCACCAGAAACATGTCCGGATTGTCATAGGGCATCTCCAAAAGCACAAAGTGTACATCAAATTAGAAAACTGTGATTTTGAAAAGACCAGTATGCAATTTCTCGGTTTTGTCATCTCCCCTGAGGGTTTGAGTATGGACCCAGGCAATATTCAAGCCATGGTGGAATGGACAATTCCTCGAAATGAGAAGGACATTCAGAGATTTGTGGGCTTTTGCTATTTGTCATGGAAGTGGACGCATCCAGCTCCGCTGTTGGTGCCATTCTTTGACAAAGAATTAGACCCAAGATGCTCCTTCATCATGCACCTTCTATTTATACCAAATGTCAAAAGCTGAAATAAATTATGTCTCGGAAACAAGGAACTTTTGGCTATAAAAGCCGCATTCTCAGAGTGGAAACATTTACTTGAGGGGGCCAATAACCCAGTTATCATCTTTACAGATCACAGGAACATAGAATTCATTCGATCCACAAAGAGACTGTCTGTGCAACAAGCCAGGTGGGCTCCATACTTCGCAAGATTTCAGTTCCACATCTCATACCGCCCCAGCTCCCAGAATGGGAAGGCTGATGCCTTGTCACGGTTATTGCCTAATCCGTGTCCAGATAAATAAAAAGCAAGAAGAAATTATTCTTCCAAAGAAAATGTTTCTGGGCGTCACGTTTTCCGCCAATTTCCTCACATGAATTAAGGGAGCCTACTCAAACGACTTGTTTCTGAATAAACCTCCACCGGAAGCTGAACTATTTCTATGTGATGGGGGAACTGTAAGGACCGTCTGTTCGTCCCTAAGGAGATAAGATTAGAGGTGCTCCAATTAATGCATAACTAACGACCTGCTGGTCACCCAGATGTCCTCAAGACACAGGAACTGTTGTTCCGCTCTTTTTGGTGGCCTAAATTATCACAAGATGTTAAAGACTATGTCTTCTCCTGTGTGACCTGTGCTAGGACCAAGACTCCTCAAGCATCCCCTGAGGGTTTGCTGCAGTCTCTTCCAATTCCTACTAGTCCTTGGAGTTCCATATCAATGGATTTTATTGTTGATCTACCCATATCAAGTGGACATAATTCCATTCTGATAGTAGTGGATCGACTTACAAAAATGTCCCACTTCATTGCTGCACAGACTCTCCCTTTAGCAGACCAGACAGCCAAGTTGATCGTGAAAGAGGTATTCCGGCTTCACAGGGCTCCAGGTGAGATCATATCTGATAAATCATCCCTGGAAGCAGGAACGATGGATGGGTCCTCAGGAGCAGGAGGTGTGGAAGTACCGGCCAGTACCTTGGTAGTGAATGCCTCCACGTTGATCAGCTGGGCTGCAGCACCCTCTTTGACCTCCATGCCGGGAGAAACAGGAACCGCAGACCCTACCACTACAGCCGACTGCCTTGAAGAACATTGCTCCCACTCCATGATGCAGGAGGAGAAGGACTTGGTGCCTCCAACACAGGCCAGCATTGAGATAGGTAAGTCCAGCATTGATTGGCAGGGCAGTGCAGTACTCGCACTCTTAGGGGAACTGAAGCTCTTCCCCCTGGCGTCAGCTCCTGGTGACTCACCTCCTGAGTCCAAACTTACACTCTAGTACTCCCCGCAAAAGGTTATTGACCAGAGCAGTTCGGTCAGGGTGCAATAGATCGTAGAGAACAGCCAAATAGTTCCTCTCTGCATCCACAGAGGAATTCTCCACCACCGCATGTAGTTTACTGACTAGTTGGTAAAGACTCTGCACCTCCTCCGGGGGAAAAGCAGTCATAAGCCAGTCACAGGCCTTCAGTCACGGTTGTATATGGGGCACATCGCACAGTGCACAGCGAGACGTGGCACTTAAATCCCCATCTGGGCAACCAAACTTGGGGCACAGTACTTGCATAAAGTCTTGTCCATTCAATTGTAGCCACAGGAGGCCTCCTGGCAGCTTAAATCGTTGGCCTAGCTGTTCAGCCATACAATCAGGTGAGGTAGTTGGGAGCAGCTCGGCCACAGATCTCAATTGTTCAGTCACCACTTGCGTCTGCAGCGGGTGCTCACCATATCCACCTACACTCCATAGGCAGACTGTTAGCTCTTCAACGCCTCCTTCTGATGTCATTTTAAGTGGTGTTTTAAAAAGTTTCTTTAGGGGGGGGGTTGCTTGCTTTTTAACAGTGGCTTCTTTTTGGTAGTCAGATTTTGTCTGATGGTATTTACTTTGAGCTTTCATGTATTTATTAATGGTTTTGTTTTGTTTTTTAAATTGTTAATTGTGGTATTTATTTTGGATTGGATTAATTGATTGGTAGTAATTTAGTTCTGTTTACTTCATTTGTTTTTAGTTTTTCATTGTTTTGATTGCATTGGATCTTGTTTGTGATTGCTTTTTTAGGTTGACCATTGACTGGAATAGATTTAAATGATGTCCATATTATATGGGCATGATGTGCACACTGTGCCATTCAATTGTTTTATTGACATTTGTTATCTAGTTAATTGGCTATGTGATGTGTTTTATTTTGCTATGTGCTGTGTTTTATTTTGCTTTGTGCTATGTTTTATTTTGCAATGTAATGTGTTTTATTTAGTTATTTAATGTTTTTGATTTGGGCCTGTTTTTTTATTCCTTCCCCATTTCTTGCTATAGTAGTAAATGATGCTCATATTATATGAGCATGATGTATCCACTGTACCAATGAAGGGGTGAAGGGTGGGGGTAGTGTCCTGGGGAGGGTGGTTCGGCCCCCTGGGTGGCTAGTGGCAGAGGGTGGGTTAACCCCTTATTTACTAGAGTGATTACTAACCGCTAAGGTGATTAAGGGGTTTGGGGACATTGGATTGTATTTATTATGTATGCTTTCTGGCAATGGAGGACATGGCCCTGCAGTATGCTGACGAGGACGCTCTTCATATTGCCAGGGGTAAGTAGAACATTTTTTATTTACTTTATTTATGCTTCATGGCTAATATTGTGTTTAATAATGGGCAAATAATCTATTATACATATATAGATAATAGTTATTTTGCCCATTACTGTACTGTATGTGTTTGGTGGGGGTGTGGGGGGGGGAAGGTGTATTTATTGAAATGTAGGCCATGTTTTATTTTTTTAAATACAGGAATGGTATCGCAGGCCAGTGGGGACCACCCGAGGACCCACGGACGCCCACGATGACAGCCCGAGGAACCCAGGATGTCCACGGTGACCACCTGAGGACCCACGGACACCTGCAGGGAGGAAATGGGGGCTCCACAGCTATGTGGGCCCATGGGACCCACAGGGACAACCTGAGGGCCCCCAGACACCCATGGGGACATCTGGGGAACCCCCAGACACCCACGGGGATCTCCGCTGGCCTGTGGTATTAATCCTGTGTGTAAAAAAAAATATGGTTTTATGTGTAGGCACGGGGTGCGTGGGTTGTGTATTGTTGTTTATTAAATATTGTAATGATTTTTGGGGGCCTAGGGGTTGGGTAGTAGGGCTGTGGTGTGTATTTTTTTTTATTGTGGGTAGCTGGGGTGGGTGAAGGGGGTATTATCCCCAAGGATGGGTGTTTAGGCCTACCGGGTGGGTAGTGAGGGAGGGTGGGTTAACCCTTTAATTACTATAGCGGTTACTGTAATGTTTTGTATTGTTTGTTGCAACGGTGGACATAGACGGTGATGAGGACGAGTACGGCCTTCAGTGTAGCAGCCTGGCAGGGGTGAGTGTAAGATTTATTTACTTTATTGATTCTGCTTAATGTTGTATTTTAAATGGACAAATGCACTATTATCCATATCTGGATAATAGTCATTTTGCCCATTATTTACTGCATGTGTTGGGGGGTGGGAGTGGGCGTGTATTTATTTAAAAGTACTGTTTATTTTTTGGGGGGCACATGATTGGTACCGCAGGCCAGTGGGGACCCCAGGACTCCTGTGGGGATTACTCGAGGGCCAACAGACTCTCGCGGGGATCACCCGGGGACACCCGTCAGCCTGTTGTATTAATGGTGTGCTGACAGAAAGGTAAACAAAGATTTTTTTACTTTCTCCAGCTCTTTTGTGCCAGCCTTTAGCTAGGGCAAAAATCTGGCGTGCTTTTAAAGCACGATTGACTTATCACTGCTTAGTGAATCCCGCTGACTGGCAAAAAACGGCGCGTTTGCCGTTTTTTGCCTGATCGGACGTATTTTTTTTCCATGGCTGAAAAAATGCCTATACGGCCGATAAAGCACTGTTATCACTGCTTAGTGAATCGTGCAGCAGGCTCTATCGGTCTTAAAACCCATTTATCTGTCTTAAAAGCAGTTATCACTGCTTAGTGCATATCCCCCTTATTCTCTTACAGTATATTCAAGACCATGTCATTTTAACATTCTCCTACACACTGGCTCTAATGGTTCTCCTCTATACTGATAATGTCTGTATGCTAATACAGTCACAGGAGGATATTTACAAATAATTATATGCCTTGGGACTTGTATGCTTTTTATTACATCCATAGAACAGCAACCAGAGACAGATAATATTGATGACCACTATATAAAAAAGTGTTTGAAATAATTCCATGACAAGCATGTAACTCTGCATTAAATTAAATTCATGATGCTTTACTTCTAAAACTTGCATTAAAGCTTGACAATGGTCTTGGCATTTCTAATTTCAGTAATAAAAAAAACCTTTATTTGATCACATATGTAGTTATATCACTTTTTACCAGCAAGCAGAAATGTGAATTTAAGATGTTCAACATCATACTGTACTGTATATACATATTAATTTACAAATAAAGTAAATGATGACCTTAATATACTGTATAATCACTCAGTAATGCAGAAAACCTATTATTTACCAAGATAACAGGGGTAGTTATCGGGGACAGCAAGCACAAGATATTACTGTTCACAGATGATATCTTGTGTAGCCATCTAAACCCTAGCTACTAAAATCCTCTGCCTAACATATAAGCAACCTGTACCAGTGCAGGCAGTGTTAGGGATAATCATTGCTCTTACGTCTTACGTAACTCCCTAGTAGTTACAAGGGGGTGGGCCCACGGCCAAGGTACTGCCCATCTACCGGGGATAAGAACTGGGACCCTCCCCTGGTAATAAAAAGAGTCTGCAGCTCAAATGATAGTGTGGTTGAGCCAGGTCTCTGGTTCTTGTTTTTCCCTTCCCTCCCTCAGGGAAGTGGGAGCTGATTCCCCTTATCCCATCAGGGGGTAAGGGAGGTAAGGAGGGGCTCTTGGGCCCTCAAGCCCCTTGGGTTTGCCCCAGGGACTAGGAGGCTATGTGTGCTGCGAGACCGAATAAAGACCCAGTTGTTTTATCCAGCCTGAGTATGAAGTTATTCAGGGGGACAGAAGGGAGTTTCCTACAGGAACCACTCCTATCTATGATAGGCCCCTGGAGGATGGAGGCACTGCACCAAAGAGAGAGAAGATGAAACACTGAAAGCCTGACCTGTTGATCCCTAATATCACCAGCGAACGCTCAGAGCTCCTGAGAACCTACAGGTGAGCAGCAATACATTAGGTAGCATCAGCCAAATCTCCCATAGGGGGGGAAATTGTGTTGCATTTGCTAACACAAACTGTGTTACATTTGCTATAACAGGAACTCTTTATCCAAATAGACAAATTCGGGAAGCTCTCTAATTTCAAAATCAACCCATCAATGTCTGAGGCTTTAAGCCTGCATGTTTCTACAGTAAATCTTAATACCATCAAGCAACTATTCCCAATAAAATGGAAAACAGAGAAACTAAAATATCTAAGGGTTTTTATACCAATATAGTGCTATCCCGGCAGCTACTTCTTTTTCCTGGGCCCTTCCAGTGTCAGTCCTGTTAGGAGCAGGCAGTGGAGGGGTTAATTCCTTCTTTAGGTTCTGTATGTGTATTACAGACTTGGATACAATTCAGGTATCCAAGGAACGACCTAGCAACCACCAGAGAGTGCCAGCCTGAGAGGTGGATACTGATTGGTTCATCCAAAAGCAGTGCTAGCCAATCAGTATTCAACCTGTTCTGATATGGGGCAGGGTTCCAACCCCTAATCTCAGGTTATAAATTCTGACACTCTCCTAAATTCAGTTAAGAAGCTATGTCTGGAGTGTGATCCTGATCCCCTCCACTTGTGGAGTGGGGAGCCTCTTCCTCCATCCCACAAAGGGATGGGAGAGAAGGGTAACAGGCCTGAAAGAGCCAAATGCCTCAGTCAGGGCTCTGACCAGCAAGGTAGAAAGGAGAGAAAAGGGATGCATCTGTGTTTGATGTCTGATAATCAGCTATCTGCAATAAAGCCAGTTGTACCCAGAATCATTGTAATTACTGTCTGCTGCCTGCTGTTAAGAAGAACAAGGTGTCGACATGGCTCATCCCCTGCCCCTGCAGAGAATCCGTGCTGACTGGAGGCGCTGCACCACTCAGGAATAAAAGGTAACCTGCACCCCTGTTCTGACTCTCCCCACACCATCGCGGAGCACTCAGCCCTCCTGATCACCAACAGGTCACAGTCCAACACACCTAGAAGTAGCTGGAGAAAGCATACCCACCCCAATCTCACTTAGGTTGGGGGTAAAAGGGCTACACCTAAAAAATACACCGAAATCTATGAGCTGAACTACCCATCAAATATGAGGAACCTAAAGAAAGATCTCAAACCATGGGACTCATACTAAATATCATGGTCGGGCCGAATAACTTTGGTTAAGATGAATCTGCTGCAACACATATTGTACCTTTTCCAGGTGATTCCAATGGGGGTTCCTATCCATCGTTTCAGAGATCTGGAGAAAGCCGTGACAGATTTCATTTGGCACGTGAGAGAGCCTAGAATTAAGAGGAGCACAATGATTAAGCCCACCATGTTGGGATGGACTGGCCCAACCAGACCTCATAAGCTACTATAAAGTTGTCCTTTGATTTACTGGGCCCTAGCAAAACTAATGAAACGAAACTGTGTGTAAATATAGAAAAGACGGAAGCTGAAATTGAAGATATGGCATTTCTTTTAGGAGTACAAACGCATAAGAGAACCACCAAGGCCCAAACACCCAGCCAAAGAGCAAAAAAGTATTGGAGACTATATAAGAAAAAAGGGGTGGTGTGAATAGCGCTAAACAATATATGAATATATACAATACAAACACAATGTGGAAAATTAATTCTATAGGACGGCTGCCAGGAAAACCTAACCCAAACACAGTTAGAGAAAAAACACAGAGATAACAATACAGACCGGCGCCTCAAAGTCCAAACTGAATGAGTCCAGAAATGTGCTGCAATGTCCAAAAATACTGATCCGGCAGAAGGACTGCAGACTCCGCAACAGCACACGTGGTTTCATGCAAGGGAGATAAAGAGAAAGATCATAGCGTGACACTGCAAACTATAATACATATAACTCATACAGACAGGACATACATGACAAACAACACTAACAGAAAGGCTGACAATAATACAGAGATTTATTAGACAATACTAAAAACAAGGGAGCTTTGGAGCGGGTCTAGGATCCAGTGTGGTAAAACTGGAATCCTACTTACAGCAATCCAGAAGGGTACAGGCGGTGTGTATACTTAGTATACTGTGCAGTTCTTTAGTCAGCTTATCCTCGGCGCGTGGTGCTGCTGTAATGGCCGCCGGCGCTTCCTCCGGTTACTCTCGGGCTCAGCATCCCTGCTGGCCAAACCTCGCGAGATTCCTCGTCAACCGTGACGTCACTCGCTAGGTGGAGCTACTCGCCGCCGCTTTCTCCTGTACCGCACGTCTACACCGTTCGCTCGAGCTGTGACTGGGTTTTGTGACCTGCTCCTTTGATGCTCTCTTGTAAACAAACTCTAAAACACCCAACGCGTTTCGTGCGCATGCGCACTTCTTCAGGGGTTGATTAGCACAGTCCATGGTTACCTTTTGTAATGGCAGGTGCAGCCCAATTGGTGGAATTAAAATGTCTTTACACATTCATTTTCTGCAGTAGTGATTGGCTGATTGACCTGTCAATCATGGTTGTGCTAAGCTATGGCAGCCTTACATATACGAACAACATACACAACATTTAACAAAAATCTTCCAAACAAAAAACTAATCAATCATGTTATCCTGACATATAGAGAATATAATTAATATAGATGACTCCAGATAGTCTATCATCCTACAAGTATGTTAAAAAGCTTGCACCGGAAACTACATGTATTTAAAATCTAAGATGCAGTGAAAGGTGTCTTATACAAATATTAAAATTACAATTAAAAATCCAATTTATTAAAACACTTATTAAATGAATTAGTGAGTAACTCTCTCAAGTTAGCTTAGCACAACCATGATTGACAGGTCAATCAGCCAATCACTACTGCAGAAAATGAATGTGTAAAGACATTTTAATTCCACCAATTGGGCTGCACCTGCCATTACAAAAGGTAACCATGGACTGTGCTAATCAACCCCTGAAGAAGTGCGCATGCGCACGAAACGCGTTGGGTGTTTTAGAGTTTGTTTACAAGAGAGCATCAAAGGAGCAGGTCACAAAACCCAGTCACAGCTCGAGCGAACGGTGTAGACGTGCGGTACAGGAGAAAGCGGCGGCGAGTAGCTCCACCTAGCGAGTGACGTCACGGTTGACGAGGAATCTCGCGAGGTTTGGCCAGCAGGGACGCTGAGCCCGAGAGTAACCGGAGGAAGCGCCGGCGGCCATTACAGCAGCACCACGCGCCGAGGATAAGCTGACTAAAGAACTGCACAGTATACTAAGTATACACACCGCCTGTACCCTTCTGGATTGCTGTAAGTAGGATTCCAGTTTTACCACACTGGATCCTAGACCCGCTCCAAAGCTCCCTTGTTTTTAGTATTGTCTAATAAATCTCTGTATTATTGTCAGCCTTTCTGTTAGTGTTGTTTGTCATGTATGTCCTGTCTGTATGAGTTATATGTATTATAGTTTGCAGTGTCACGCTATGATCTTTCTCTTTATCTCCCTTGCATGAAACCACGTGTGCTGTTGCGGAGTCTACAGTCCTTCTGCCGGATCAGTATTTTTGGACATTGCAGCACATTTCTGGACTCATTCAGTTTGGACTTTGAGGCGCCGGTCTGTATTGTTATCTCTGTGTTTTTTCTCTAACTGTGTTTGGGTTAGGTTTTCCTGGCAGCCGTCCTATAGAATTAATTTTCCACATTGTGTTTGTATTGTATATATTCATATATTGTTTAGCGCTATTCACACCACCCCATTTTTCTTAGTTACATATCCCCCACACAGGTGTAGCAGCTTCAATCACTTAATCATATCACCAGATCCCCGTAGATACTTATCACATCATTAAACATGAGCACTTTATTTTTGTCACGGACACGGAGAAATATCAATGTAGATCATATCTTCAATGATCCCCACACTATGCTTGAAGTGGAACAAAAAGTGGTTGGATTCCAACCAATTCTAGTACAACTGGAAAAAACCCTAGTTGCAGAAAGTAGGCAATGGTGGGAGGTTACAACACTCAGTAAATATTTAGAGAACCACCGAATTCCACGTGGACTGAGAGTCCAAAAAGTACCTACTGTAGACACGCAGAATGCATTATTCATGAAAGAGTGGAATGATACTCTAGATCAGTGTTCTTTTTCATTGATGAAAATGCTTATACATCAGCGTAAAAAATCACTGATACAGTTAGACAATGAAATTGAAGAACTAAAAATAAAACTTCACCCGTATCTAGATAATAGAGAACTTCTGGATATGGAGCCCACTGTTAAAAAACGATTGGATCAGATTGAATTAGAAATAGTGGGCACCAAACAGAGTAAGTTCTTTACAGATAAAAACGACTACGATACGGGTCGTCAGAGAACCTGGAATAGAAAAACTAAAGATGAACTAATTAAACAACAGGAAAAGCGAAATAGTAATTCCTATATGGGGCCTAAACGAAGTAGGAGTGAGAAGAGCAATCAGATCTCTGACAGTATTAGTAATAGGTCAAGAAAACCGCATCATTTGCCTCTTATACCCACTCCAGCACCCATCCCAGTGCCCATCCCCCAACCACAAAGGGTATTGCCCCAACATGATACGAGTCAGTATCTTAAGCAAAAAAGAGCTAAGGAACTATATGACGCACAGATAGCAACAGCACCTAATATTGAAGCAAGTTTGTCCAATAATAAATATCATGTGCTGTTAGAAATCGAATCGGAAAGCGAACCCGATAGTGCGTCATATACTCCTTTACCAACTCCGGGGGCTAAAACAACCTTTTCTTTTTTAGAGTGGAGGAAGGAAAGGGAGCACATCTTTCCCCAGGTAGAAATAAAGAAAACCAGTCTAGAAATACAGCCACCCATGAATTACAAAAAAAGAAAAAATGCACCAGAGGGCGAAGAGGAGGTACTAATAGAAATAGGTTAATCAAAAGCCAAACATACCAGAACATTTTTAACCTCAGTAGACACATTCTGACCCCAGTAGAAAGACGCGTGTTAGGAAAAGGACTCACATTTGCTCCAATATGTGGTCCTAATAGTTTTAATATCCACATCGATGTTCATAAGTTTGCACGGAAACTAGCTTTAAAAAAATATTTTATAAAAGATGCAGTAACTAGCCAATTAGATCAAGAGCTACAGAAACCACACAGTAAATTTAAGGCTAAGTCCACTTTTTATCCTAAATTTGCCCAAGGGCATTTGGTCAACTCCTTTGTGGAGATAGTAACCAGGGAACTAGATGAGTCAAGTAGGACATACAAGATTCGTCGGGATAATTTCAACTCCAATGAAAAATTGGCCCTACAACAACTGGAGGATAATAAGAGGATAGTTATAAAATCTGCTGACAAAGGGGGGGGTATAGTGGTCATGGATACTGAGTACTATCTCCAGGAGTCCATGCGACTACTGGGTGACGTGAACACATACCTCCCCCTTTCGAACAATCCCCTCAAACAATTTGAAACCCAGTTGACAACTTTGCTACATAATGGTCTCAAAGAAGGGGCATTAATACAGCAAGAATTAGAGTTTTTGGATGTCAAATGTGCACGCACTCCCATTTTTTACTTTATCCCAAAAATACACAAGAGCACTACACAACCTCCTGGCAGACTGATCATATCAAGTATTGGATCACTAACCTCAAACTTGTCTTCATTTATAGATCACCACCTTCAACCATTGGTACAACAGGTCCGGTCCTACCTGCGTGATACAACACATGTCCTTCAGATACTTAGAGATCTGCAGTGGAAGCCTGAATACATGTGGGTGACAGCGGACGTCACCTCACTGTATACTACCATCAACCATGACAAAGGATGTCAGGCTATATCACGCAGGTTAGAACTAGACGACACTACATCACCAGCACTAAAAAAAATTTTAGTAGATAGTATATATTTCATTTTGACACACAATTATTTTCAGTTTGATTCACAGTTTTATTTACAGACCTGTGGAACGGCGATGGGCACGAGGTTTGCCCCAAGTTATGCGAACTTATTTATGGACAGTTGGGAGATAGATCATATCTGGAACAACTGTCCATTTGGGGCACACCTTGTGCTCTGGCGCCGTTTCATAGATGATATCATTTTTGTATGGTCAGGGAGCCAGGAACAATTGGAGTTGTTTTTTGAATTTCTTAACTCTAATGACAGGGATTTAAAGTTTACTTTTAATCACAATAGGGAGCATATAGAATTTTTGGATTTAAGCATATACATCCTAGACAACCAAATAAAAACCAAAACATATTTCAAGCCAGTACAGGCCAATAATTACCTTAGGGCAGACAGTCAACACAATCCGAGTTGGATCCGCAATATCCCTAGGGGTCAGCTCACCCGCCTGAAGCGCAACTGCTCCGATCCTGGGGTGTATGCGCTCCAGGCGGTTGAGCTAAAGGACAAATTTAGAGATAGAGGATATCCGGATGAACTTCTAGAAGAAGCGTCTGTCCAGGTAGATAAAATTGAACGTAATACATTATTAGAGTACAAAAATAAGAAACCATTGGAATCTACCAATGGAGTGGCCTTCGTCACCCAGTATAATGAGATGGCGCCAAAAATTAGATCTATTTTTAATAAACATTGGCCGCTACTCCTATGTGACGATGTACTATCCAAATGCCTCCCAGAGAAACCCAAAATTATTTTTACCAAAGCAGCAAATTTAAAGACACGTCTAGCCCCAAGTTGCCCTCTTGACAACAATAAAATAATGAGAGTTAGTAAAAATAAGGGCTTTTATACATGTGCGAGCTGTACAGCCTGTACTTTCAGCAACAGCATGAAAACATTTAAGTCTAATGTAACAGATAAAATTTACAATATAAAAACATTCATGAACTGCCACTCCACATTTGTGATTTATTTATTGCAGTGCCCGTGTGGCCTACAATATGTGGGCAGGACTGGCAGGTGCTATCAACGAAGAATCTACGAGCACATCTATAATATTAGATGAGGATTAGCCACACACAGTGTTTCGCACCATTTCAGCGTGCACCATAATAAAAACCCTGCTGGGCTGAGATGTCAGGCAATAGAAAACGCACAATTGCATTGGAGAGGGGGAGATCAGCTACAACAGATCAGTAGGCGTGAAGCCTACTGGATCTATGAGCTGAAAACCCTGTCCCCAAATGGACTAAATATAGACTTTGATCTAGGTGTCTTTCTTAAATAACAGTTTTAAATATATTATCAAGGTTTTTAATTTATAAGTATTTATTCAAAGTTTTTATCAACCTTGGAACTTGAGAGAGTTACTCACTAATTCATTTAATAAGTGTTTTAATAAATTGGATTTTTAATTGTAATTTTAATATTTGTATAAGACACCTTTCACTGCATCTTAGATTTTAAATACATGTAGTTTCCGGTGCAAGCTTTTTAACATACTTGTAGGATGATAGACTATCTGGAGTCATCTATATTAATTATATTCTCTATATGTCAGGATAACATGATTGATTAGTTTTTTGTTTGGAAGATTTTTGTTAAATGTTGTGTATGTTGTTCGTATATGTACGGCTGCCATAGCTTAGCACAACCATGATTGACAGGTCAATCAGCCAATCACTACTGCAGAAAATGAATGTGTAAAGACATTTTAATTCCACCAATTGGGCTGCACCTGCCATTACAAAAGGTAACCATGGACTGTGCTAATCAACCCCTGAAGAAGTGCGCATGCGCACGAAACGCGTTGGGTGTTTTAGAGTTTGTTTACAAGAGAGCATCAAAGGAGCAGGTCACAAAACCCAGTCACAGCTCGAGCGAACGGTGTAGACGTGCGGTACAGGAGAAAGCGGCGGCGAGTAGCTCCACCTAGCGAGTGACGTCACGGTTGACGAGGAATCTCGCGAGGTTTGGCCAGCAGGGACGCTGAGCCCGAGAGTAACCGGAGGAAGCGCCGGCGGCCATTACAGCAGCACCACGCGCCGAGGATAAGCTGACTAAAGAACTGCACAGTATACTAAGTATACACACCGCCTGTACCCTTCTGGATTGCTGTAAGTAGGATTCCAGTTTTACCACACTGGATCCTAGACCCGCTCCAAAGCTCCCTTGTTTTTAGTATTGTCTAATAAATCTCTGTATTATTGTCAGCCTTTCTGTTAGTGTTGTTTGTCATGTATGTCCTGTCTGTATGAGTTATATGTATTATAGTTTGCAGTGTCACGCTATGATCTTTCTCTTTATCTCCCTTGCATGAAACCACGTGTGCTGTTGCGGAGTCTGCAGTCCTTCTGCCGGATCAGTATTTTTGGACATTGCAGCACATTTCTGGACTCATTCAGTTTGGACTTTGAGGCGCCGGTCTGTATTGTTATCTCTATTGGAGACTATATACTACCGTCACCCCTAACCCCCATCTTAGATAACTCAAACTTCCCACCTGCATACAGGAACTTACACAGCTTGGCAACAGATGGTCATAAGTAGATTATAAAACCTGGTGAGTGGGAACAAAACTAAGACATTTGCCAAAATCCAGGTGGAATAGAGAATACCCCATAACAACATCTTGCAACATCTTCACAATTAAGACATTATTTGTCATTGTTAGTGTGCAAAAAGGATATCCATAGACCACTAATGACATTTGGACACTTGAATGCCACATACCATAAAGGGACAATAGCACTACTATATCAAACACTGATCACCTCAGCGAGCACCCTCAAGGACAATAACATACTCAGCTGGGAGAGAAACATTGGACAAGAACTGGAGGATGATGACTGGGGTTATATATTTGAGAGACTGGCTAAATACTCCACGTACACCGCATTTAGGGAGACTAACCTCAAACTACTGGTGGTATTACCTTCACATTTTCTTCCAAATTACCTCTCCTCTGCTGGCAGAGCTGTAGCAAAATAGGCTTGTTAAAGCATATTTGCTACAGCGCCTTAATCAAGGTGTTTTAGGAAAGAATCAAAAGACTAAATCTTGAAGTCATGGGGCTATGCCCAACCGTGGAATATTAAGTTCTGATCAAAAACCCCACAGAAAATATGGATAGAAACACAGATGCACTGATTAAGCATATTTTCTTGGCTGCCAAAAACAAAATTGCCAGTAACTGGAAGCAAGTAAACCCCCCCGCTTCCCCCAAATTAAGGCAGTCCGCAATAAAATCATTTATATAATGATCATAGAAAAGCTTATGTGCCTCCATGAAAATCAATATGTATATACGTAGAGATTGACGCTCATACACGTGTATGGACTCACAAGCTGTATTTCAGCATATAGATAGATAGGAACTTCTGTAAATCATACCAACATATGTGTAATACAGAGTCAAGGGGGGACATGAACATGGGACCTAGCGGTCAGTCAGCACGACTACCGCAGATATGGTTTACCCTGCTTACCCCACTTAACATATACACTTCCCTAAATAGGGACCAAGGTAACATAGAATGAGGGCTACTGCCCATTACCTTTCCATTGAGTGTATAGGGATACGAAATCCATCCAAGCAAAGTTCCACTGCGTGCAATCCTGATAGAAGGAACCAGAATGTAGAGAAGCAAGGAGCACAGCTGGTGTAAAAATCTGCAGGAAGAGTCCTGTAGAAAAAATGAAGGGCACAACTCCGTTCTAAAACTGAGGGTGGTTTATTGAATAAGTGCACAGGGACAGAAACACAGCCCACACACCGACATGTTTCGTCCCACTTGATAAAGTCCCGTGGGACGAAACATGTCGGTGTGTGGGCTGTGTTTCTGTCCCTGTGCAATTATCCAATAAACCACCCTCAGTTTTAGCACGGAGTTGTGCCCTTCATTTTTTCTACAGGACTCTTCCTGCAGATTTTTACACCAGCTGTGCTCCTTGCTCCATGAAAATCAGCATACCAAATTTACGTACATTTGAGCACCTTGGCAATCCCACAGTGCACAAACTTGTACATTTGTACCCTGTGTGTGTGTGGTGAAACTACCTAGAATAGTACAGAGGAATATCTAAACTCATGACAGCGTAACGTCTTGCAATAAGTGAACCATAGCTTCAACCCAGCTAGATGTAGGACTCGGGACCTAGGAAAAGCCAGACAATAAGACCAAGATATCCACGTACCATTGACCTCTAAGCCATCGTGCATACCTACTTACTGTATATCTGTAATTTCTGTTATGTAATTTGGGTATTTATTCCCCTTCCCCCTCACACCTTTTCTAATTTCTCCATCCCCCCTCCCTTCCCTCTTCAAAAATAGAAAAAAAATGGAGTTAAAAAAAATTACAATTGTATTAGTAATTGAAACATTCAATGAGATGTGAACTCGCTTCTGTATTCTCGAGAAGTGTTCAGTTCCATGTTAATAAATGGGACAAACGCTTCTCACTCATGGGAAGCAGATTGGAAGAATATTGAATAAGGGCCAATGTCACCTATTCTGTAATATACAGTGATTGGCTTTAATATCATAAAATGTTGCAATTTATCAAGTCAGTTTGACAAATAGCACGGAACTCATCAGTGCATGAATCTAATATGTCTCTCGTATGTGTTATATTTGCAAGATGATTATTACAGTTTGTCTAATAGTAAATTATCTTCTTATATCACTTCAGCATTTTTAGGTTGTATCAGTCGATTTTTGTATGCTTTGATATTCTTCTTCTTTTTCATAAATGAAAACAACATGTTAATGATTGGGGTAAAGAAAAGTCTTGCTATTTAGCAGCAGCTATGAAATAAGAAAATAGTACTGTTCTTAGTTTGCAAGACTTGGTACTTATATATAATAATAATAATTATTATAATAATAGCATGTTCCTGTATAGCGCTGCTAGTTTTACATAGCTCTTTACAGAGACATTGTGCAGACACAGTCCCTGCCCGTAGAGCTTACTATCTATGTTTTGGTGCCTGAGGCACAGGGAGATAAAGTGACTTGCCCAAGGTCACAAGGAGCCGACACCGAGCATTGAACCAGGTTCCCCTGAGTGTCATTACACTTCAATCTCTGAGTACTATTTTTGAATAATTACTAATCAGTAAATATTGTGGGTGCATTTCTCCCATTGTCTTTTTGCAAAGCTTAATTAATTAAGCGAGCCCTAACACATAGGGGAGGGTGGCATAACCACGATACAGAGCCCACCATATACCCTCCTATTGGGGGACACTTCACCTTGCCCTCATTTTATTATCATACCTGGCTGCTCTGGTTGACCCTCTTGTGCCCATTCATGTGGTCCTTAGTGGTGGGAGTGGTTTAAGATATTGAAGGCAGAGAGTTTGGCTAACTCCAGGGGTGAGGGTAGGCTGGAGGGGTTATACGATGGGGAGTGTAATGAGAATGGAGTTGTATTGTGTTTCTGATGGCCTAGATGCCTGATGAGTTAACTTTTGTCTCTTAAAGATATGCTTAAATGTAGTAATTTTGCTGTTAACAGGAATGCTCCGAAAGAGGTTGTTATGGAAAGCTCACTAGAAGAGCTGGGCTCGCCCCTCGCCTCCCTAATGGGGATGTTGGTTGAATGACTGGATGCCTGTGAACATGTTCGTCCGGAATGTAAGATTCAGACCTTCGCCTATTGCAGACTAAGTTCGAGGTGTTCTCAGCATCGCGCGCAGGACAAATGTGATCACAGAATAACAACTACCAGGCATTCTATTTCAATGGAAATGGTGGGGGTCCCCTTGTTGACATCGTGAGCGATATCCCGAATGTCATAAGATGCTGAATATACTCGAAGCTAAGTAACCAATAAATATTATTCATTAATAACATCTGGTGTTGGTGTTATTCATGTGTGCACTCACGGCTGAGATCGACAGCCCGAATCAATCTTTGAATAAGTAATTTTCTTGTCAGAAGAGAAAGTGGCTAGGGCGCTCAGCATGTGTGACCAGGCTGCGCAAATCTCCCAACATTACCGTATGTTGGATGATATGTAAAAAGGTGATGAATTTTTGTATTTTTCACAACTGCTGCAATGTTGGTGTATTTTGTGGGATCAAGCTCTGTCAGAGTGGGTGCCATTACAATAATGGCCATGTGATAGGCATTTGGTGAGAGGGAGCTGTATGTGCTGGGCAGTCTTTACAGGAAGCTTCCTCAGCTAGGCTGGTAAATTTTGAAGGAGTCAGAGTGCTGAGCATTACCTGTTTGAATTGATGGCAGGTTAAAGTTGGTGTTAAAATCTTTAAATACATCGTTGTTTTTAATAAAAGCTATGGACGTTTGTGATGGACTGGCCTGTAGGTGAGGTCAGATAAACATATACAAGCAGTAATTGTTTTTAAACAATCCCTTGGGGGTTTATTCAGAACACCAGTCAACATAAAATATTAGGTACACCGTCCCTTTAAGCCAAACATAAATCATAAAAACAAAGCCTTCTTCTCCTTGGGAGACTTACTAGACCGGACGGGATCTAGCTACCTGATTGGCTGTTCCCAAGCAAATCCCTTTGGAAACAAGAAGCCGTGGTCCCTCCAGACATGGAGCTTGTTGCTGTTTTTTTTTGTGGTCCAGGGGCTGGGGAGGAGAAGGAGGGGAGTCTCGAAGGGTACAAGGCCAAGAAGAAATTAAAAAAATCAGTGATAATAAAGGTGAGCGTCTACCATTTCATAAAAAGCAAAATTATAGAAGATTAATGAAGTCATATGAAAAGGCATAAAAACCCTATTTCTGACTTTTCTCTTGTGTGAAGATGGATGTTTTTGCTTTATTGAAGCAGCACTGGAATGAAGTCCATTTTACTGGTATGGACATAAATCTTGTTTGGTAAGTCTATTTGTTTATTTTCAATACCCTAGTGTAGCCCTTCTCTCCAGAGAATCCTTGGCATGTTTCATCCTTCTGCTTTCCCCTGCTTTCTTTTTGATACGTGTCCTGGCCATGCACACTTCCATCTGTATTCACCTTATTGCGTGTTCCCTCATCTGGGCTTTCTTCCAATCACTGTCAGTGATAGTTTTATCATCATTTTGGTTGATTCCAGAAATGTGAACACAGGGAGTGATTAAAGAAAGAAATCTACTTTTATTTTCAGCAGGTCAAAACATGCCTGGCACTGAATACAACATTTAAATGTGTGATAGTATGAATTCTCTTCAGTAAAGGGAGACTTCTGGTTGTTATTTGTAGCTGTGTTCAACGATGCTCACTTAAGAGCACTGAAAATAAACAGTAAAAAGACCAAGGTGAAAAATTGGACCTATGGTATCACTTTAAAAATTGTATGTAGAAGCTTAAACAACTCATGCATGAAAGCACATAAACTACTCAATGTGCAAATTCCAAGTGCAAGGATTTGTGTTCGATTTTTTTACTGGCTATGCACTTTAACCCAGGCTGTGCTGAAATGATGCGTAATGTAGCAGGCATAAGCTTATAGGGGTCCATGTTAAAATGGATTTGAAGCAAAAGGTGACACTGTATGCTCTGCATGTTTTTCCCCAGAATCCCTTGCTGCAGTGGAAGCACTGTGTGCTAGGAGATAATGGTGAAAAGCAGGGTTACAGAACTGTCTGAGATGTGAATGTGCTCACAAGGGGTATTTTCATTTGCTATATTGTATCCAAATAGTAACGGGAACACTATCCCTGACTTACCCGTCAGTTTGGAACTTGCCACAAGGCATTAATAAAGGTGATAATACCGGAGCAGTAGCGGGCACACGGAGTGCCAGATAGCAGACATAGCAAGAGAGGAGTAGGTGAGTGAGAGGAGACCTGAAGAGAGAGAGAGGAAAGGAACTGCATTGAGTAGCCAGGAGAGAGACACAGCACGCTGGCAGAGCCTTGACAGACAGGCAGAGCAGAATGTACCAGAAGTAATGGTTACGAGCGAGCGGTGAGTACATTGTCAAATAGAGGGGACCCATGTAAGCTGAGGTCCTGAAGCTGCATGTAGATCAAGTGGAAACACATACAAGGAATCAGCATTACAGCTTTTCAGTATTCTTTTCATCATACACATCTACAGTACCATCATTTTTTGTTGGGAAGTAGCAGGCCTGCTCCTCTTAACACACCTACATTTCACAAAAGCTTCAAAGTTGTGATGGCACCAACAGTGGCCCATTAGTTAGCATCTGGGCCACCGGGACTGAATAAGAAATACCGAGGGACAATTGTGCAGCGGGTTACACTTTTATCCTCTGTATACTCTTGTCCTAAGTATTGTGTGTGGTCCTCGTTTTTTTGGGCCTTGGTATATGATTTCTGTTTTTCTTATATATGTAGCCAAGTCCCCTTCGACTACAGATTTCCAGGCCCCTCTAACACTGTAAATCCCAGTAAAGAGTGGGCAGTGTTTAGAGCAATTCCAGCAGGGTCTGTTATACTGTTCTGTGTGTGTGTGTTACCAGTAAAGTTCAGGATTAGCCTGTTATTGTAAGGGAGGTCTATGAGTGTAGGTAGGCCATCTTACAAGCCATTCCCCAGAGAAGGAGTTTTTTTCCCCTCTATAGGTTATAGTAGGGGTTGTTCTGGGCTGCCCTCCAGAGTATGAGGATGCAGCAGAGAGCCTCTCCCCAGAAGGAGTTGTCACACTAGGGGTAAGGTATCTAACCCGAGGATATTCAAGGCCTCAAGTCTGGGTATTGCATTCAGGGACTGTAACCTGTGTATCATCATGCTGTAGCAATAAACCCCAGTTATACCCAATCTGGTATACTGATTGAACATGTCCACCTAAAGAAGAAGTTCCCCTGAGTTCCATCGTGGCCGCACTAGGATCCACTTGGGCCAGAGGCGCTGCAACTAATGATGAACTATCCAAATAGCCTAGTTAACCAAGTAAGTACAGACAGCACACACTAAGAAAGTCTGTGTATTAATAACGGGTGCAGACGGGAACAGAGAGGACCCTCGTTCCTCTCAAATAATCAAATAGAACATAAATGTTCCCAGCACACCAAGAAAAAAGAACTACAGTAATAAAGGGTCAGCCAAAAAGTCAAATTTAATTAAACATTAACGATGCATATAACGTGAAACAGCAACAGAGGGACAACGTATATATACGGGAACAGGGACAAAGGCAGGGATGGGGAAGGAAAGAGAGGAAAGGAGAGGAAGAAAAAAACACAGGAAATAAAAGAACACAGGAAATAAAAAGTGCAGGGCAAGGGGGGCAACGTAACGTTTCGGGGTACAGACCCCTTCTTCTGGCTCGTTCCCAGGTAGACCGAAGTCACCTGGTACTTCCCTTACCCTGTGACTAGGTCCCTGAAATACACAGCGATATAAATATATCTTTGTTATTCCATTGTTTCATTTACCTTTGTAATTTAGTGTCAGTGTGTCACTCTGTATTTCAGGAACCTAGTCACAGGGTAAGGGAAGTACCAGGTGACTTCAGTCTACCTGGGAATGGGCCAGAAGAAGGGGTCTGTACCCCGAAACGTTACGTTGCCCCCCTTGCCCTGCACTTTTTAATTTTCTGTGTTTTTTTCTTCCTCTCCTTTCCTCTCTTTCCTTCCCCATCCCTGTCTTTGTCCCTGTTCCCGTATATATACGTTGTCCCTCTGTTGCTGTTTGACATTATATGCATCGTTAATGTTTAATTAAATTTGACTCTTTGGCTGATCCTTTATTAGTTCTTTTTTCTTGATGTGCTGGGAACATTTATGTTCTATCCAAACAGCCTGTCCTGATGTCCTCCCTACAACTTCGCGGAGATCTCTTGCCTAGTGTTCTGCCTCACAGGTACTCACCAGCACCAGAATACACCGGTAGCGACACAATCTCACATAGGATGGTGGAAAGGGTGCTACAAATATATAAAGTATTGTTATCCAAAAGAGGCGTCTCTCGCTCTCTGCGTTGTCTGCCCCAGCCTGGTCCCTTGCCGGCTGAGTAGACCATCTTACTGTATACAAAGGGAAGGTGGACTCGGGCCCTCACTCTAGCACCCACACATTAATACATCCAGGGAGATAAGTAGGGGTTACACAAGATTATTAATTACGGGAGTGCTACATATAGGGCTAACACGTTTCATGCCGCAATAATGATGGTTCAATAAAATGAATCACCCATGGTTACAAGGGGCGTCAATACCAGGATTCAAACCATATTCTTTTGCTCTCAAGAGAGGGTTTTTGCCACCAAAGCCATTCTTTCAGACCCAGCAAACTTGTATGTATTCATCCAGGAGAGAACAGTCTGGTAACAGTCAGAAAGCAAGAGGAGAATTCTTTATACAGTAGCTATTGAAATCAGTAAAAAGGGTAATAGCTAAGAACAGATAATCCATGGTGCATATTTCAGTGACACCAGAATCTGATGTTAGCATCTGCATTTTATATGTGCCTGCATTGAAGCAAAAGCAAAGAGAACAAAAATCCAATTATAATTAATCTAGAATAAAAACAAAAATGTATTTTATGTTAATGGCACCAGCCTGTACACAAAGTATTCCTTTTCTGTTACAAACATGTATTTATGCTTTTTTCCTTTTTTTCACCTCTTGTAACTGCATCCTATTTCCATTACAGGTAGCATTTTTCTGTGCCATTGTTGATGGCGCTGGCCTTTTAGTGACAAGTTAAAGGGCTGCTTAACATTTTCAACAATCGCAACTGTATAATTCTCACTTGGAGCAAACCCGTGATCCGGCTTCAATACAAAGTGGCAGTGTTCAAAGGGAGGAGAGCGATGTTTCAAACATTCATTGTATGCAGAATAGAAAGCAATTTATACGGACAATTAGAAAACATAGGTGCCTAGGTTGTTTTTTTTTTTCAAACTATGTACCCATACAAATCAGAAAAATAATTTTAACGTGCTAGCTGTACAAGAGAATAACATGGCTCATGCAAATAGAACGAGGAAATTCATTTAAATACAGTCTGCATATATAAAAAATGCAGGTGATGATTATACAGACCAAGAATGGGCTTTTCTAATGCCTACAGCCTGTAAATAGAATGCAACCAAGATTCTACACACATAGGTGGTTAGTATTCAGTTCCTTGTTTGGCTTCCGTTAGCCGATACACTGGATACATTTGAATATCTGTAGGGGCTATTTATCATTGAGCACAGATCCAGTAGGTTCAGCGTCAAGGAATGATTTCATTTGCATATTTTTATGGTCTCTTTCCAGCTAATTATAATAACACTGATCAAAATCTTCTGGCTGTGAATGTAAAGCTTGTAATTATATATATGGGCTCACTGACAGAATTATGAAACACAGAAGAAAGTGGCAACTTCATGATTATATGGACTGTAGAAAATACTATATGATCCGGTTTTGATTTAACTAACTCATCCTTTGGTATGCCAGTTTGGTATGTGTCACCATCACTATACTGTCTATATACTGTTTATATCTAAGATAAAAATAGCCCTGCGTGTATGTAACCCATGTTCCCCCACCCTCTGGGAGAATCACTGCGATTACCTTGTGATGGTGCTACCTGTTGGTTCACAGGAAGGCCCTGAGTGTCCGCCGGTTTTAGTGGGGACGAGCAGGACAGGTTTAGGGTTCTTTCTCAGTTCTTCACTCTGAGCAGCGCATCCATTCCCCACACGCCCCAACAGAGCTGGGTGCAGTCCCTGCAGGAAAGCTCTCTGGTACTCCCCCTGATTAACTGCACTCTCAGGCAAGAGTATATAAAACAGGAATGGTCTTTATTCTTCAAACTGATCAGCATACAACAGGTACACTTGGATGGGTTCCTGGACTCAACCCAGGAAGCTTGAGGCCCCAAAGGTCTCTCCCTCGCTCCCTTATTCCCTGGTAGAATAAGGGGTAGTTGCCCCACTCCCCTAAGGGAGAGGTTCTCTCCAACACTCTCAGCTCCAGAACCAGAGAATCAGCTCCAGAGACACTGTTCTACTAAATTTAGACAGTGCAGCCCCTTATGTACCCATGGGGAGGGTCCCAGGTCTGAGCCCCTTATTGGGCAAAACACAAACCCTAGGCCTACCCCCTCTTGTCACACAAGGGAGCTGCTTACTGCAGGGGAAAATCCGGATTAACACTGCCTGCACTGGTACCAGGGCTTATGTGTTATGCAGGGTAGATCAGTAGCCAAGAGGATATATAGCTACATGTAAAAATGTAATTTATTTTATTTACATATTGCTATCTGCATAATGTAAATTTAGAAGATTGGGGAGATGTTGGAGCACTGCAGTGAAAAATACCAGGCTGGCGGCGGCGTGCAACAAAAAAACTTTAATGCGGCATAAAAGCCCTGAATTAAAATGACAGAACAATTCTCTGACGCGTTTCGTCTGAGCGACTTTTTCAAAGAGTGCTATACTGCAGCCATAGATGTACCTTAAATACCCATATGCTCTTTGAAAAAGTCGCTCAGACGAAACGCGTCAGAGAATTGTTCTGTCATTTTAATTCAGGGCTTTTATGCCGCATTAAAGTTTTTTTGTTGCACGCCGCCGCCAGCCTGGTATTTTTCACTGCAGTGCTCCAACATCTCCCCAATCTTCTTCACTTACCTGGCCTTCTACTGATGGGACGGATGCACGCCAAAGAGAACAGTGGTGAGGCTTCCTTCCTCCCGGAATGAACAGCTCAACAGGCACAGGCTGAGACAGCCCCGTGAGTCTCTGCACTCCCTGCTCAAGGACCCGCTGGAAACACGTGACCCGCCAGAGAAGGAACCGCCGGATGGGACAAGCACTCCGGTCAGGTTAGAGGTCTCTCTTTCCCTATAGCGGTTTACTCTATGTGCCTGAGCTTTACATTATACATGACTGTATACGAACTGATGCACTTAATGGGGGAAGCTTCACACTGATAATGAATTACCAAAAACCACTGATCCCTTGAAGACTGTGATAACGATCTTCAGCAAACACCAATTTGAAGCACCCTTTTAGGGTTTACTCCCTTACCAACCTATAATGTAAATTTAGAAAGCTGTTTATACAGTAATACCGTGATCACTGCAATACAGTATGTTAGAAGATTATCGAGCATTTTGTTAATTTCACCTACAGTATGAACAGAATGGTGTAAAATGCGTTAAAAGTGATGCCCACATCTACTATATTTTGAAAGTATAGCCATGTCCCCTTCTGGGCTCCCTCTTGGCTCTCCCTTACCACTGTTGCCGGGGAACTGTGGTTAGGCAGAAGAGGTGCGGACAGTATACAGGGAGCGCTCCGGTGCACTGGAACAGGCAGCCCTGACAGGGAGTCACTTCCTAACTTTTAAAACCCTGCTCTAGAGTTAATTGTCCACATCCTACAGTAGTACAGCATACTTGTGGGGCGTGAGCTGCCTGCCTGCAGAGTGAGTGAGTTAACCCTTCAGTCCCTCACAGTATCTATACTATAATTCTAAGTTCTCTGTTTGTTTGTATGTCAGAAGAATCGATATCTCACAAACGGCACCACATAGCACAACGAAACATTCACTGTACATTCTGCGGCAGATTTTTAGGTCAAAGCAACTATTTTGAGCTTCCAATGTGACTCACCTCCCAAATTATGGACATTCTATGTCCAGCAAATCTCTTAATGCAGAGAGGGGGAGTGTCAGTGCTTCAGTGCTGTGTGTGTCTGATGTCAGATGTGCAGGGGAGATGTGTGAAGGGGGAGAAAACTGAGTGAGTGGGGGGGGAGAGAAAACAGAGTGAGTGGGGGAAGTAAACAGAGGGAGTGAGTGGGGGAAGTAAACAGAGTGAGGGTAGAGAGAAAACTGAGTGAGTGGGGAGGGAGAAAACAGAGTGAGTGGGAGGGGAGAAAACAGAGTGGGGGAGAAAATGGAGTGAGTGGGGGGAGAAATCAGAGTGAGTGAGGGGGAGAACACGGAGTGAAGGGGGGATAAAATGGAGGGAGTGAGGGGGGAGAAAATTGAGTGAGTGAGGGGGGGAAACAGAGTGAGTGAGGGGGGAGAAAATGGAGTGAGTGAGGGGGGGAGAAAACAGAGTGAGGGGGGAAAGAAAATGGAGTGAGGTGGGGGAAGAAAAAAGAGTGAGTGAGGGGGAAGAAAACTGAGTGAGTGAGGGGGAAAGAAAACGGAGTGAGTGAGGAAGAAAACGGAGTGAGTGGAGAGGGGTGAAAACGGAGTTAATGGGGGGGGTAAAATGGAGTGAGTGTGTGGGGGGGAGAAAACAGAGTGAGTGGGGGAGAAAACAGAGTGAGTGAGGGGGGAAGAGAAAACGGATTGAGTGAGTGGAGGGGAGAAAACAGAGGGAGGGGGAGAAAACGGAGTGAGTGAGGGGGAGAAAATTGAGTGAGGGAGGGGGGGAGAAAATGGAGTGATGGGGAAACAGAGTGAGGGGGGAACTAAGTGAGTGGAGAAAACAGAGGGAGGGGGAGAAAACGGAGTGAGTGAGGGGGAGAAAATTGAGTGAGGGAGGGGGGGAGAAAATGGAGTGATGGGGAAACAGAGTGAAGGGGGAACTAAGTGAGTGGAGAAAATTGAGTGAGGGGGGAAACGGAGTGGGAGGGGGGAGAAAGGAGAGAGGGGGGAAGAGGGGGCAGGGAGGGAGGGGAGAGAGAGTGAGCAGTGGAAGGGAGAGAGGGAAGGGAAGGTTGTAGAGGGATAATAGGGACACAGAGAGACACACACACTTAGACAGACACACACATACATGCAGACAAAGAGAAAGCCCGTTCCCCTTATAGCCACCCCCGCTCCTGCTCTAAAAAAATTGCAGGACAGCCAATCGCTCATGCTTGGAGAGCTGGTGACGACACCGCTCTCAAGCATGAGCGAGCTCACCGGCAGCGTCGCCGCAGCCTGAAGCAGCGCGGGGAAGTGTGCCGGCAGCGAGGGGAGATGCATCAGCAGCGTGGGGAAATGTACCAGTGGCGGCAGTGGGGGAAGATGTACCAGTGGGGGGGGGGGGGGAGGAGATACATACCGGGTACAAAAGCTAATATGTATATATGTACTGTATATATGTATATATATATATAAATATACACACACTCACACACACACACGGGCGTGTAAATGTATAGGATTGTCGAACACTGTATATATATATATATATATATATATATATATATATATATATATATATATATATATATATATATATATATATATATATATATATATATATACAGTGTTCGACAATCCTATACATTTACACGCCCGGGGCGGGTGGATTTAATCCCCGGGCGAGTAAATATTGGCCCATGCAGAACACGTGTTTGTTTTTTTAAATTTCCCCCGCTCGCGCTGCTGTTTTTCCCGCGCTCGCGCTGAAACAAAAAAAAAAAACTCCCCCTACCTGCCAGTTGATATGAGCCCGCCCCCAACGAACTGCCATTTTTTCTGCCAGGGGATCTGTTGGAGAGTACAAGAGTAAGTACTCTCCAATCCTCCATCCCCTCTGCTCCTTCCCTGCCTCCAGTTCCCCCTTACTCCCCGCTTCCCCCCCCCGGAGATGGTAGCGTGGGTGTTCCCCCTTCTCTCCCCGGCACCCGCTTACCCTGGCTTCCCGCGTGGGACGGAGGTGTACCCCCCTTCTCCCCCCCCCCCTGGCTTCCCGCGCCACTTCCCGCTTCCCCCGTTCCCCTGGTGATGGTACTGGGGGTGTTCCCCGCTGACCCCGGCTTCCCGCGCGGGACGGAGGTGTCCTCCCCCCTTCTCCCTCCCCGGTTTCCCGCGCCACTTCCTGATCCCCGCGCGGGGCTGGAGATGGTCGCGGGGGGGCGAGCGGGGCGGTGGTGGTGGTGCTCAGTCGCACGGCCTTTCCTCTTTTTCCCCCTGTCATGTGTGTGTGTGTGTGTGTATGCATACATGGGAGTGTGTGTGTGTGTGTATGCATACATGGGAGTGTGTGTGTGTGTGTGTGTGTGTGTGTGTGTGTGTGTGTGTGTGTGTGTGTGTGTGTGTGTGTGTGTGTGTGTGTGTGTGTGTGTGTGTGTGTGTGTGTGTGTGTGTGTGGGAGAGTGTGTGCGCATGCATGGGAGAGTGTTTGTGTGGGAGTGTGTGGGTAGGATACCAGAAGTGTGCCGCCACCCCACGCCCCAATCACCCCGTCACCCCACCCAGTCACCCCGTCAACCCAGTCAGTCACCCCGTCACCCCAGTCAGTCACCCCGTCACCCCAGTCAGTCACACCGTCACCCCAGTCAATCAACCCGT
>NC_134485.1:12221552-12245980 GCF_040206685.1 Ascaphus truei | reverse complement strand
GTAGTGTTGTAATCACGTTTCCCTGATGCGTTTCGTCACACTAACGGTGACTTTATCAAAGGGGACCCCTTTCATAAAGTCACCGTTAGTCTGAACAAGCTATTCCTGCTGCATTCCCACACTGAACAAGCTTCTCCTGCTGCATCCCCACATTGAACAAGCTTCTCCTGCTGCATCCCCACACTGAACAAGCTTCTCCTGCTGCATCCCCACACTGAACAAGCTTCTCCTGCTGCATCCCCACACTGAACAAGCTTCTCCTGCTGCATCCCCACACTGAACAAGCTTCTCCTGCTGCATCCCCACACTGAACAAGCTTCTCCTGCTGCATCCCACATTGAACAAGCTTCTCCTGCTGCATCCCCACACTGAACAAGCTTCTCCTGCTGCATCCCCACACTGAACAAGCTTCTCCTGCTGCATTCCCACACTGAACAAGCTTCTCCTGCTGCATCCCCACACTGAACAAGCTTCTCCTGCTGCATCCCACACTGAACAAGCTTCTCCTGCTGCATCCCCACACTGAACAAGCTTCTCCTGCTGCATCCCCACACTGAACAAGCTTCTCCTGCTGCATTCCCACACTGAACAAGCTTCTCCTGCTGCATCCCCACACTGAACAAGCTTCTCCTGCTGCATCCCCACACTGAACAAGCTTCTCCTGCTGCATCCCCACACTGAACAAGCTTCTCCTGCTGCATCCCCACACTGAACAAGCTTCTCCTGCTGCATCCCCACACTGAACAAGCTTCTCCTGCTGCATCCCCACACTGAACAAGCTTCTCCTGCAGCATCCCCACAGCAGCCTTTGCATCTGCCTCCTTACTGCCCATGCTGGGAACTTTACTGGCTTGCAAATAAAAGAACACCCTCTTGCTTGAGAGTTCAAAGAAATCCAAAGTTTTCACACCTGCATTTGTTTTGATTTAACTTTGTTCCCTTGTTCTGAGGGGAACACTGCGACTCAGAGCGGGAGCAGACTGAGGCAGGAGCAGGGAGGACACCGTGCTGACCAGGAAAGGAAGATCGCCATACCAGCAGAACAAAGGAAGAACAAAAGACACCTTGATGCAATAGCACTTGCACAGGGCCGTGTAAGTGACATTTATACATCATTTGTCACATTATCCCCCCTTCTCTCATAGCCCAGAGTATCAGTTTGGGTATTAACACACCCGAACTCAATAACTGGTTGAGAATATCAATATCCTCCACTATCCCTTAACCTGTGCTCCCCTTTCTTTTCTGTGCTGCAGTACAGTCTGTCATTTTGGAGCGGACTTAAGTGCGTGAAAGCAAAAGAACAGGTAGAGTAGCTCCGCTGTTGCTGCTAGCTCCGAAGAACTGAGCGTGCAGTTGGGCACTTCCAACTCCTCCCTTGTCTTTGGTAGTTGATGAGCATTGGTTGTCGCCTGGCCCCATCCCTCTAGTGGAGATCAGAGGAGAGTCCCACAGTGACATGGCGTGACTCTGACTCCTGAATGAGCCAGTCACATCGCGGGGGTGGAGTCCGGGTTTTCGCGCCATACGCGTATCCCAAGTCCCCGGGAGTAGGGTGCACCCATTAGTACGTGGTTCACCCACGCTGAGCACAACCTCGTGGCCTTCGGCAGGAAGCCGGACACCATTTTGAAACAGTTCACCTACAGGTTGAACCTGGGCAATTATGACTGGCTCCTCAATCTGAAGAGCAGGCACGTCGGCGGCAGCACCACCCATAATAACAATGTCCTCACTGTCTGCTCCCCCTGGTGGAACCAGAAGTCCTAAGCAGCACATAAAGGGAACAGTTATGGCTTTCACACCACTCCATAATAAAGCGGCAACACTGGTTTCTGCTGTTTGCAACTGGACCACGCGGTCTGCGTGGTTTTGGCGAGAACTAATTTCTTGTGGTCATTACGGCATATAGATTAGCAGTCTACCAAGAGTAGTTTGTATCCCAGGCTAGCAAAGCTCCATCTCGATACGCTGCACACGATTACAGTCATTGCAAGCACTCTGTGGTTCTATAGTCTGGCTACTGGCTAGTAGTACTCTGGGCTTCTACCCTATGCAGTATTCTTACGCCACCCCTTCTAGGCTGCCGGTATTGCAGACCCTTCTTTTGGTGGCTCCTGGTGCTTCCAGGTACACCCCCGTTCTAGGTATCTCGACTACCCGCCTTAGGGCGACTTAGAACAGCAATAGCCTTTTGTGTCTCCAGACCATTCACCCGATAGGGCCGTCTAGGTCATCTGTGCGAGGTTACTCTCCTCCTAACTACACCTAGCTCCCTCCATTCAGTACTTTCTCTGGAAGCGTACCTTGTTACTTCCAGCTTTATTTCGCTGTTACCTTATTGGTAAGTGTACAGTATATAGGAGTAGTCATGTGTATCCTGTTAGTAGCCCCTGAGGAAGTATATTGGTTCTACGAAACACATAGGGCGGGTGCTAGTTGTCACCCTTTGGACTGCCTCAGTATTCAGTGGGACTAGCTGTTGCATCAGTGTGTCTGTGTGTCTGAGCGGAGAGGTTCGTGTGCCTTTAATCATGTGAGTGCACATGCACGGGCGCGCATTGGATGCTGGGCAGAGAGGAGGAGCAGTGAGAGAAGGGGATTAGCCACACGCGGTGTCGGCGTGAGCGCCCCAGCAAGTCTGTCTCCCCCCCCCCTGGCGCTTCCCCGTGAGTGACTACAGGGAGATTTTGGCGACGCTCCAGCGTCACAGAGTGGTAGCTCTGCCGGACCAACACCCTGATACCTCTGGACACCAACCTCAGTTTATCACCGCCTGTTGTCAGGGTTCTGATTTTACCATCTCCGGATCAACAGCTTTCACTGTACTGCTGTCCCTTGTTTAGTGACATAGTTCATTATGTTTTAATACATTATTTTAGTCTGTTATTTTCAAGTTTGTATGTAGTGTCTTTAGCATAGGCTGACATCACCCATCAGTTATATGCTATGATCTGTTTTCTGTTTGTCTTTTCCCGTTACATGACCTGAAAGCACTTGTGCGGATTCTTGAGGATCACAGGACTCATCTTATTGGACAATATTTGGCGCCAGGTTTATTTTGTTTTATGTTTGATTCTGTCTGTACTCGACAGTAGGTTTCAGGCAGCCTATCTTTATTTAAAGAGTGTATTATTGATTGTATCACTAGTTAGTTATTTAGGCACTTTAGCGCTTTAGTCACAGTATTTTTTTCGACACTTCAACATTCGGCATGGAAGATGACGTGGGAACTGACATCACTGTGCTCTTTTGGCCACTGTTAACCCTATGCATTTCGCTCATACGGGCTTCGTCAGGGGTTGGTCCGACACATTTATATTAGTCACAATGGATGTACAAGCACTTCACACTTCAATAAAACATACTGAAGTGATGGAATAGCTGTGGTAATCCATTATTTGGAAAACACTACTCTCCCCCATTGCATAGGTGTCTTTTATTTGAGATAGTTTCACATTTGTATTAGAACATAAGAAAAAGTTATTTCAAGAGGAGTTTTTCTTCATACCTGTGGCATGGCTACGGGGACTACATTTCCTCCTAGCCTATCCAATCTTTTCATTGGTCTATGGAAACTCAACAACATTTGGACTCATAATGTAGCGGCTCATCAGTGCAAACTGTGGCGCTGCTACATAGATGATATATTGTTAATACGGTATGGGAGGGTGATGCCACATCACTTTATAACTTTGTTCAGCACTTGAACTGAAATGATTTAAATATACGATTTTTTCAGATTTATAGCACTTCATCTATTGAGCTTTTAGATTTTGACATTTTTATTGAGGATTACTGTATTCATATTCACACTCACTGTAAAGAAGTAGACACCAACACATACTTAGACCTGAGTAGTAATCACCATTCCCAATGGATAGACAATATCCCATATGGAAAGTTTTTAAGACTAAAAGGGAACAATTCCCAAAATGCTAACGATCTAATTCAAGCTAGAGATTTATAGGTTTCACGGAAAGGTTAGAGTGGTCATATAATCAACAAAGCATTTCAGAAAGCAGAAAAGGTGAATAGAAGTGATTTGGTTAATACTGACACTTCCATCACCAGAAAAAAAAGAGGAGAAATAATAATTTTAACAAAGACAATCCTCTGTTTATTACTAGGTTTAATCCTGTATACTTTAAAATTAAACATGCCTTAAACAAACATTGATGAATTATTAAGGAAGATCCTATCCAAGGAGGTATTGTTGATAACAAACCCAAGATAATCGTTAAGAAGTTTAACACTAAAGAACATACTAAGTCCCAGTATGTTAAAAGACAGTTCTAAAAATAGAGCCATTAGTTGGCTATCACAGAAACCTCATGGGATCATTAAATGTGGCAAATGAAATGTGGCAAATGTGTCTGGTCAAATTAATCACGTTAGCCAGTTCATTAGCTGCAAATCCAAATTTATAGTCTACTGCATCACCTGTCCATGTGGCTTGAAATATATAGGAAAGATAAAAAGAGATTATCTCAAATGGTTAATTATTTTTATGAACAACATATAGTATGTATATACCTGTTTTTGTGATTGGGCTCAACAATAAGTAGGTTAGCATTGGGGGTATATAAGAGAGGAGAGATAGAGCCACTACCCCCTGACGAAACCCATACAAGTGAAACGCGTAGGGTTAACCGTGGCAGTGCCCTAAAGAGCGTGGTGACGTTAGTTCCCCCATCTCTCAAGGTGGATGCCAAATGCAGAAGTGTACTATAAATGAGACCGCGAATAGCACACGTGGATGCACTGAAGTTGGATGTGGCTTGTGAGACTACCCTGACTGTGGGACTGGGTACACAGCTCTAACATCGGGAGAGCTGGTGAGTTTGTCCTCCACAAGAAGCTACAGACTTTTTCCAACTGATGCCCTTGCACCCACGCCCTGCAGTGTTAATTCTTACAGTATGATCTCACATGCAATGAGCTTTATCTGCTTTTAATCTGTTTTAAATAATTTTTTATACTGATATAGGTTGTGCTTGTCTGTTTTTTCTCTTTTTCACTATTGAATAAATATTCTGTGCTAGCTGGTGAACTGAATTGCTGTTTTGTAGAATACAACATTTCCCAGGAAGACAAGAAAGCACCCATAGACCTAATTGAGCCCCCTTTAGTGGAAACTGCAATTCCATGTGCCTTTGCTAACATGTATCTAGTGTTCTAATCTGTGGCTTCAGTAGCAATCTTGGAAACCTGATAGCGAGGACCAATCAGCAAAGAAGTCATTTCACAGTACACAAAACAAAACAGAACAGGAGCGCAGCTCTCGTGATATATGAGAAAAGAGAAAAATATCACAAAATAGTGCAACACAGTATATAAAAAAATCATAAAGACCAGTAAACCAGCATTAAATGCACTCACACACTCCAAATTCTTTTCAGCATTGGAAACCAACAGTGGGATGTCAGATAATTGTCTGCGTATAGGCGAAATCAGGGAGTAGCTCCAGGACGTTGAAGTATAAAAAGACAGAACGCCAACATAGCGTAATTCTATAAAAACACTCTATATAAGCAGAAGAAATAAAATCAATGTACTCACAAGCTGTACATTGATAGAGAGCGTTGTGAGCTCGTAAGCTCCAGCAGTGTGAACAGAAATAGTCTTCTCATTCGGCCACATTCACGTGGAATCCGTCCAGTTCTTTCTTTGGTCGTCCTCAAGGGATCTGGGTTATGACTGGGCAAAGTCCTCTCAGTCTCAGCCATGAAACACAAATCATCCTATGGGATTCACCAGGTAACTGGCTTCCTCTGTGGCTCAATATTCAAGTGCTCAAAAGTCCGTCATTTAAATAGCGTCGATTCGCGCACCACATATTCTCCATGACATCATCACTTGCTGTAAGCACTGTGGCGTCAGACGTATCATAACAGACTGAAATACGCACAATACTGACAACAAACAGAACTCCCCAACACCCTCCCCAATGCCCATGATCTACCAACCCTCATCACTTCCTAAACCTTGTTAATGTTCCTCCAGAGACCTGACCCACCCACTGCCCACCACTGCCCACCAACCAAGCAAGCTCTCAATGCCTCTGACCCATATCCTGACCAGAATGTTCCCACCCCTGCGCACCACAAAGACATATTAACAATTGCTCTATGCCCATCACATGAAATGTTCCATATCTAACCCCACCATTGTTTTACTAACTAATGTATAGATTCCAAGATAAGAGCACCATAGAAATGTTGTTATAAATAAATAAATGCCTGATGGGAACAGAGAATTGTAGTTACATTGCAGGCAATGAACACCAGGAACGATTACTTGTCCTAGAGCATCCACAATATATTTATTGTCATCACGGTGACTAGTTTAATATTTCCACTCTTCAGGAGGAGAATTTTCAGCATAGCAAATCAGTCCTTGAAGCACTTTAGGTTATAATACATTCCAGGCACAAAATAATAATTCTCCAGCTTCAATGAAGCCAAATTCTTAGTCTGCAAAATAAAATTTCAACACAGAAATACCCTCCATTTCAAGCTTGAATATAATAAGCTTCCTTAAAATACATTTCAGAAATATTATTTTGCTTTTATTGAAATGATAATAATAGGTTTCCAGCGTGTGCTTTAATAGTAAGTGGTTTTCCTTGTAAGACTTTAACTTGGACTCCATCAAAGTTTTACTACATTTTTGCTTTAGTGCATTTTATGGTTTTCCTGATTTTTCAGGCTGAGCAGGATTTGGTATTTTCATTCAGTCACAATGTCTACAAAAAAATATCATATACAGTGGTAGATCACGCATAAACTCAAGAATCAAACTCACAGACTCTTAAATATCATGTAGGTATTAAAAAGTACAGTAGATATCAGGATTATGAGTATGAGTATGCAATTTTATATTGTTACTGTATCTCAGATAATACCACATATTCCTGTACAACTCACCATATCACAGAGATCCCGAGCTTTGTATGTATGTCATTATTTATATAGCGCCATTAATGACCAGTACATAGCTCTTCACAGTAGTGATACACGTGACAATCGTATAAATAATAAATAATACAAATAACAGATCATGAGAATAAGTGCTTCAGACTTAAGAATTAACATTTAGGAAGAGAAGTCCCTGCTCCGAAGAGCTTACAATCGAATTGGTAGGTAGGAAGAACGTACAGAGACAGTAGGAGGGAGTGCTGGTAAGTGCCTTGGCAAGGGGCAAAGCTTTATGTGTCAGGTGTATAGTATTAGCCACAGAGCTACTCATATGCTTCCTTAAGCATGTGTGTTTTAAGGTGGGTCTTAAAGGTAGATAGAGAGGGTGCTAGTCGGGTGTTGAGTGGAAGGGCATTCCAGAGGTGTGCCGATAGAGGAGGTGGAGGTGTTAGCAGAAGAGATACTGAAAGTACGATGGGAGATGTAAGAGGAGATCAAGGATAGAGCTTTGTTATGAACACCAAGAGTATGGAGAATGTGAAGGAGGAGAAGAGGGTGGTCCATGGTATCAAATGCTGCAGAGAGGTCAAGTAATATGAGCAGAGTGTAATGACCTCTGTCTTTGGCAGCATGGAGGTCATTAGTTATTTTAATGAAGGCTGTTTCAGTGGAGTGAGCAGTGCGGAATCTAGATTGTAGAGAGTCTAGGAGAGAATAGGTGTTGAGAAAATGGAGCAGACGAGAGAATACAAGGCGTTCAAGGAGTTTAGAGGCAAAAGGCAGGAGGGAGACAGGTCGGTAGTTATAAAAGACAAGTAGGGTCTAACTTGCTGTTTTTGAGTAATGGTATAACTGATGCACATTTGAAGGAGGAGGGAAAGGTACCCGAGTAGAAGTTAAAAAATCTGTGTGAGCGTAGGGACTAGAGTAGGAGCAAGAGGTTTTAGGAGATGGGAGGGAATGGGGTCAAGAGGGCAAGTGGTAGACGGAGAATAGGAGATAAAGAGAATGTTACAGAATATTACGCTATAACACACTATAATGCACGAAAGAGAACAACAAAACCTGCTACATTTAACCTGTGTCCCTTCTACATTCCTCCATCCACCGGGAAATACAAATATCCCTTGTGAGCACAGTCACGTGTCTCATGCAGATCTGCAACTCGGCTTTTCACCATTATCTCCTACCATGCCATGCTTCCGTCTACAGGGACAATGCTAAAGATTTAGCCAGCTACTGTATATTAAGCAACCAAACCTGGGTTAAGACTTCATTAAATAAATGAAGTTCTCCTTGCTCACTCTTAGGCTGTCTATACACTTTTTCAACTTGCAGCTATATACAAGGTTGCCTCTTACATACAACCTTTGCTGGTAGTCTCGAGAAGCCTTTTTTTGCCCCTTTTAGTCCCTTGCTTGCAGTCTCGAGCTGCTTTTTTTGCCCCCTTTTGTCCCTTGCTGGCAGTCTCGAGCAGCCTTTTTTTGCCCCCATTTGCCCCTTGCTGGCAGTCTCAAGCAGCCTTTTTTTTAACCTGACAAAGGGTGGCTGTTTCCTCCCAAAAAGTTGTGTATTATCTGTTGTGATTAAATGTAGCTATAAGTGTTTCACTTAAAAAGTGGTTGTGTTTCCTTGGTGTGGCGGTCGTGCTCTGATCTTCTATGAATTAAGAATGCACAAAGCCAGCAAACAATTGAAGTGTCCAGCTACTTTTTCTTACCTTGAACATGGTTGCAAAATCTCTGCACTGCATGATAGCCGGAAAAGTAGCATAAATAATCCCTTTTCACAACATAAAAATGCCCAGGAATAGATCCATGTGTCACACATTTTTATCAAACGAGCTCTAACCAAACATCATATATCGTTATAGCTTTGGAGGTGAAGTGCCATAAAATAACTTTCTGGGCATGTTTTCACTGCCAATATATCTTAAGATTGCGATAAGACTGAAAACAGATGGAAATGGTATACCTAACAGAATGGATCCTTACGGTATCTTTCTCGTCTTGGCATCCACAAGTGTGTTTAATTGTTTAGTCTGTATTACAGATGACATTTAAGAATATACTGTACCACGTGGCTACCTCTATTCCGTGCTAAGAAAACACAAGTACAACAAGTAATATCAGCTGTTTTTCAAAGCAAGATGCCATTAGAATCCTGAGGTTTGTATCACCTGCAGGTAACACTCCTTAAAGGAGGAGAAGGAACAGACAAGGCCTCTCTTCTACTTAGGGGTCAATTACATATTTCTGAACCTTTAAGTAAGGGCCGTTTTCAATTGCCCAAAGAAAATATCAACTCATATTCCCTCGACTTTGCTTACCCCCTTCCCTGGCAGATTTAATATGCATAACATTGGTGACTGTTGTGTTGTATAACATAAGTGAAAAATAATTTGTTTTCAGAAGTAAAACAGAATAAATTAGTGAATCTCATAAAAGACATTCACTCCAGCTTTCTGCTTTTCTTTTTAGTGGAGCCTAAAACACTGAGACCTGAAAATAAAAAGAGTTAATTCGACCACAAATATGTTTTTGTCTGTAAACAGCATAAAACAGCTGTTCTGTTTTTTTCCTCTCACACAAAGAGACAATAATTATTTTCCTAGTAAAACAGCAGTAAATATTTTCTATTGTCTCTCATTTGACCTTTTTTTCCCCCCCTTAGTCTGAAGCTTCTGAGAAAGAGGAAAAACTAGTCTGGATGTTATTTTTTTCTATTTCTGTTTATTGATTGGATTAAATTGTTTAGAATTTAGATTGTTTGTTTTTAGTACATTTTAGGATTGGTAAGCAGTTATAATTATTTATTATTTTTGTTGGCTCTGGTTTAAATTCATTAATTGATTTGTTGGCTAGTGTTGTAAATTAATTATTTGGTTTGTTGGCAAGTGGATTTATTTGTTTAATAGTTTGCATGGATAGTTGTTTATGTAGCCAGGTCCCCCCCTGCCTGCCAAGCCCCTCCCCCCTCACCTTCCTGGCGATCGCGGGTGCCGCCGAGCCCAATGGCGGTCCCGTCGGCCGAGTGGGGGCGGTCAGAGTCCAGCTTGGGGGTTGCCGGGGACGCGCGCGGCCGGTTGCCAGGGCCGCGATCGCGTTGTTAGGGCTCCCGGCGCTCCTGAAGCAGGGCGGCGAGGGCGTCACCATCTTCTAAGTGTTATCGCATGCGCAGTGCAGATCTTGGTGCGGTGGCCAGCCAGGGACAGGCTCTTGGAAGGGACTACAAGTCCCATGAGCCTCAGCTGCGGCCCACGTGATGCCAGGGAGCCAATAGGGCTGAAGTATTGCCCTGCAGGCAAGAAAAGATACATTTTGCGGGCTTGGAGCACGCTAGTCAGTCAGGACCAGGACAATCTAGGGGAAGGAGGTGAATGCAGGGGTCAGTGACCCACTGAATTAGGCCAGCAGCCCCCTAGGTCCCAGTTAGGTCCTGAGCCACTGTGTAGCTTGTGGTACTATAGGGACAGGCCCTAGATAGGGACACTGCCCCATTAGCTTTTTGGATAGTCAGGGACACAGCGCTGAAGCCGTGCAGCCCTGCAAGGTGGGTTCTGGGCTCAGAACGCCACCAAAGACACTGAGACTAAGGTGATATTATCCACGCTGGAATTAACCCCACGCGGTGCGGAGGACGACATCGGATCGGGCGGAATCCCTGTCGTAGTCTGCGGAACCCGGGGTGGGAGCCCCGGCAAGGTATCATATCTTCAAGTGCACCAACACTGCACAGCAATGCAAGAAGCACGCCTAAAGGGTGGGTGTATCATTTGGGGACACTTACGTGGAGAGTGGCCAAGGGCCTTGTATAGTGCGATTGGACACGGTATGGGGATACACGGTGGTGGGAGCGGGGTGTATGTTATGCCTTACCCAAATGCAACGTGGAATGATATGTACCGTAGAGTATAAGTTATGCAGTAAAGCCTGTCCTGTTTACAACTATGTGTTTACCGTGATTGTTTCCTGTGAGGGCCTCCTCCCACTCCGTTGGGATCCCTCCCAGGTGGAGGCGTTGCACCACGAGATTGTCATATGTATGTTCCCCAGGCTCCCCGAGCGGAGGCTTAGGCTCCTGAGAGCCACACAGGTATACACAGCAGTAGTAGCATCTGTATTCACAGGGAATACCCGTTACATTTGGAGGCGCTACTGAGAGAAGTCCTGGGGTGCCCTACTCAGTAGTTAACGTATTATCCTGTCAGTCAGCATGTCTGCGCTCACGCCCAAACAAGTGGCCGACTGGGCCGAAAAGCTAGGAGAGCTCCTGCGACACGTAGTCGCCGTAGACGGGGTACCTGCCGATGTATCCATGTTTACTGTCTGCAGCGCAGTAAAGACATTACCTGGTCTGGCGGGCGCCCGCCTCATCAGCAAGCACTACAACATTGACCGGCAAGAGAACACCCTATTGCTGGCCACCGAACAAGCTATACCCCCTGATAGAGGCCCACGAGTAGTGTATCTACCAGGGACTTTACCGCAAGGGTGCCCTCTAATTTACCCTGGAACCGTTTCCAGTCACGTAACTTCCCTTACCAGACAAAGATATGGCTGCCAGTACACCCGTCAGATCAGACATATCTCTACCCCGAGTGACCTTCTCTTCTGATGCTAGGTAGCCCGCCAACATCACCGGTCCTTAACCGGTTAGTGAACAGCTTCACCCCAACCCCTAACAGTCAGGAAGCGTTGATCGCAAGTTCCTCAGACAGTGGTGGCTCCATGCTAGGAGTGACATTCCCTCAGCTTGTGGAAACGATAACTATGTCCGCCCAAGCCCAAAATTGATGAAGGCGTTTTCAGGAATGGTTCCTGTCCCCGCAGGCGAGGAAAGCATCGAGTCTTGGAAGGAACACACCCTCAAGGTGATCAATGAATGGCCCTGCTCTGAAATGGTCAGACGTCAGAGAATCCTGGAAAGCCTCAGACCCCCAGCAGCCACCATGGTCAGTGCACAGTGCGACCAAGACCCTGATCTCTCTGTTCATCAGATGGTAGACTTGTTAGTCCAGATCTATGGCAAAGATGAAGAGGAGAGTGAGCTGTGGTTCAAATATTACGGTCTTCGACAGAAGGAGAAGAAAGACCTGTTAGACTTCCTTCAACGAATCCAGCTGGTCCTGTGGAAATTGCGAACTTGCAGCCTCATCCTAGCCTCAGAGATGGACGAATACCGGCGCAAGCAGTTCCTCCGAGGGGCCATTCCCACGCATCACATAGTGATCATGATCAGGTGCTCACTAATGAACGGGCCTCCCCCTACCTTCATGGACATTTTGGGGATCGTCAAAGGGCATGAAGCCTATACCAAACTGCATACAGGCACCAAGGTCAAAGATCCCCCTGCGAGTGACATCCCGGAGGTATCCGATCGCCGGATCAAGAAAACCAATCAAAGAGGAAGAGGAGCCACCCAAGTCGCCCTCAACGAAAGGCCGGACTTCAGGGAGGTCCTCCCCCACTTATCCAAGACGACTGGATCCTAAAGATATCATCTGCTATGACTGTGGACAGAAAGGCCATTTCTCCAGAGAGTGCCCTGATGGAGTCACCCAAGAAAAGAGAACGCCCAGTAAAGGAAGCCCGGCTAGGTCCATGATCTGTCGGATACAGACCACAGAAGCCAAGACATCCGAGGCCACCCCTGCGCCTCCCGAAGCTCCTACTGACCTAAGCCCAGACGATGGAACTCCGGCCGGAGATGGTTACTGTCAGGTAGGCCCCTCTGTCATCGTGCATGCGTGTGGTAGTAGAAGGAGTCTATGCCTCTGCTTTACTGGACACCGGGTCCCAAGTGACCATAATATACCAACAATTCTACGACCAACACCTTAAGCACTGTCCCCTGCGGTCGGCGGAAAATATGAAGGTGAGGGGGTTGAGCAATGAAGATTACCCCATCGATGGGATTGTGAGAGTTCAACTGGAGATACTTCAATTGAATACCGGCAAGAAACATCCCATGCATGTGGAGGCAATGGTATGCCCGAAGCCTCAAGGACAGTGTCAGTACCCGGTCATCTTGGGAACAAATACGGATATAGTGTGAGCCGTAATCAGAGCCTACCTGAAAGAGAGCAATGAATTGCCGATGGCCAATCCACTCCTTGACCCTGTACTGAGAGAGGAGTGCAACAGAGTATATGTCTTAGAGCGTCACGGGGACCTCTACAATCATCAACGCGGACTGATGACCATTTTACCAGGGGGAGTGCAACACCTGGCCATCTGGTGCCATTATCCGGATCGAGATGAGACCGGTCATCTGTTTTCTCTGGAGAGTGCCCCTGAGGAAGGGACCCAGAGAGGGTATAGGGTAATACCGAAGTGAGAGAGTGGACGACCCGAATTCCTCTACGAACTTACGTGTATGTTCAAAATATCTCCCCATTTCCGATGGACATTGATGTAGGACAAAGCCTGGGCAGCATATATCCTGTCAGCCCGGTAGAAACAGGGCCCCAGGTGAACGCCGCTGCAGTGGGTGAACAGTTAGTCGATCTGGACTTCAACTTCGGAGACTCGACGCTGCCAACTGATTGGAAGGATCGAATGACGCCAAAACTGAATGAAAGAAGGGCGGTATTTTCCACCAGCGAGATGGATGTGGGCCGCAGTCGCAGCGCCCAACACACCATTAGGTTGAGTGACGCCACTCCGTTCGTGATTGCTCTCGTCGCATCGCCCCCAGGGATGTGGACGATGTAAGGAACGTCCTGAAGGAAATGGAGACCGCTGGGATATTGACGGAGTCCTTATGCATCACCCATAGTGGTGGTAAGGAAGAAGAATGGATCTGTAAAATTGTGCGTCGATTATCGAACTCTGAATAATCGTACGGTACCCGATCAATACAATCTCCCTCGCATTGAAGAAATCCTGAATGCTCTAAACGGGAGCCAATGGTTTAGTGTGCTCGACATGCGATATGGGTACTACCAGGTACCTATGAGTGAAGAGGACCAGGAAAAGACAGCCTTCGTCTGCCCCCTGGGCTTCTACCAATTTACGCGTATGTCCCAAGGTATATGTGGAGCTCCTGCTACCTTCCAGCGACTGATGGAGAAAACAATTGGGGACATGAACCCTCGGAAGTGTCTTGTCTACCTGGACGACATCATTGTCTTCGGGAAGACCCTGGAAGAGCATTAAGAGAGGCTGCTGAAGGTGATAGACCGTCTTGGAAAAGAAGGATTGAAGTTATCCCTCGACAAGTGTCAGTTTTGTCACACCTCGGTGACCTACCAGACATCGTGTCTGCTCAAGGAATTGCTACTGATCCAGCCAAAGTAGAAGCGGTAGTGAACTGGCCGTGTCCCGAGAATGTCACGGAACTGCGATCATTCCCCGGTTTCTGTGGGTATTACCGTCGTTTCGTGGAAGGGTACTCTAGTCGAGCTAAACCCCTGAACAATCTGCTGAAGACATACCCTGAAGATACCAGAAGGAAGGCCACGTCGGCCCGTCAACCGTTTGGTGATAAGTGGACGCCCGAGTGTGAATGGGCCTTCCTGAATTTGAAGAAAAGCCTGACTGAAGCACCAGTGCTTGCGTATGCTGACCCAGAACAACCATACGTTCTGCATGTGGATGCCAGTCTCAATGGACTGGGTGCTGTCCTGCATCAGAAGCACCCCGAGGGTCTTCGGCCTGTAGCCTACATCAGCCACAGTCTGACACCCAGTGAACAGAAATACCCTGTACACAAGCTAGAGTTCCTGGCTCTCAAATGGGCAATCACAGAGAAACTTCATGATTACCTCTATGGTGTTATGTTTGAGGTAAGGACGGATAACAGTCCCCCCACGTACATAAATACTTCCGCCAAGTTGGATGCAGCAGGGCAAAGATAGCTGGCAACCCTATGTAACTACAGATTCTCTCTGAAGTACAAGCCGGGGCCTTTGAACATTGGAGAGGATGCTCTATCACCACGACCAGGATTAAGTGCTACTTCCGATGATGATGAATGGGAAGAGATCCCCGGGCCTGGGATGCGAGCAATGTGTAGCATAGCGGCCATCATCAATGATCAGGTGGCCTTCTCCGAACTATGAGTTGCAGATTTGTTAGGATGCCAGTCGCAGGCTATCCCCGCTGCCTACTGCGATCCCGAGGGAATGAACATAACCCATGACAAAGTCATAAGATGGAAAGACTTAGTGGACTATCAAATAAGAGATCCAGTAATCAGCATCATTCGGCAAGCTGTTCAAAGAAAGAATCCAGCTCTACTGAAGAGTGCTCCCCGTGACCTGGTCACATTGCTAATGCGTGAGGTGGACAAGTTCGAGATAGACAATTGCTTGCTCTATAGGGTAGTCCAATATCACAACCACCCTGATAAGCGACAACTGGTTCTACCCCAAAACTTGAGATATATGGTGTTGAAGTCTCTACATGATGAACATGGGCACCTCGGTGTAGAGAAGACTTTTGGGTTAGTCCGAGACCAGTTCTTCTGGCCCAAGATGCGGGAAGCAGTGGAACAACACTGCCGCCGTTGTTCCCGGTGCGTTCAACGCAAGACTTTGCCTACCAGAGCAGCTCCCATGGCCCTTCTCAAGAGTTCTGGTCCAATGGACCTGGTGTGTATGGACTTTTTGTGTATTGAACCTGATAACCGAGGAGTCTGTAACGTGCTGGTCATCACGGACCATTACACCCGATATGCGCAGGATTTCCCAACAAAAGACCAGAAGGCCATCACAGTCGCAAAAATACTATGGGAGAAGTTCTTCGTTCATTACAGTCTCCCAAACCGACTTCACTCCGACCAAGGGCGGGATTTTGAGAGTACTCTGATCCGAGAATTACTTAAAATGCTGAACATCGCCAAATCCCGGACGACTCCGTACCACCTCGAAGGAGATGCTTTGCCTGAACGATTCAACAGGACCTTGTTGGACATGCTGGGAACCCTGAAGGGTGCGCAGAAAACAGAATGGAGTCATCATGTAGAAGCTTTGGTACACGCGTACAACTGTACTCGCCATGAGTCCACTGGATTCTCCCCATACTTCCTCATGTTTTGGCGGGAGGCAAGACTCCCAGTAGATGTGCGTCTTCGAGTATCAACGGATGGGATACACAATGCTACCCATTTCAAGTATGTGCAAAGGCTGAAGGACAGTTTGCAGCAAGCTTACCAACAGGCTGAGAAGTCTACAGCTAAACTGAATGCTGGCAATAAGAGACAATATGACAATAAAGTCAAGTATCGGGAGTTACGTCCTGGGGACGCTGTGTTGCTTCGTAATCTGGGAGTCCCCGGAAAACATAAACTGGCGGACCGGTGGAGAGACGGCGTATATGCGGTAGCGTCACAGATGCCCGGCCTCCCGGTCTATCGCATCAAAGACACTGACGACCGGGTAAAGGTTTGGCATCGTAATCACCTTCTCCCCATTCCCCAAGTGGGAGACGAAGAAGCAGAAATAATGGCCACGCCACTCAACGGTGAGTCCGATCTATCAGAGATGGGTCAAGAGACTGTAAATAACAAAACCCACTCTGATACTCCTGAAGACCCTATGGAGGGACCCTCTCAAAGGGACTATTCCACAGAAGGGGCATCTCCCGGAGGAGCTACGGGTAAGGGGCCCCGTAGGCCAATGCCTACTAAGGTGGCACCAACAGGCAAGCCTTTGGATCCACAGAGCCCGAGCTTTGTACCCAACAGAGACTGTTCAGAGACATTTCTCCCCTCAAGGGAAGAGGCTGAGCCTCAGGACTGTACATATTACTCCCCAGAGGGAGTTGCTGAAGAACAGCTCCGAAGGAGCCAAAGAGTCAGGTACCCTCCAAATCAGGTAACCTATGATCAAATTAGGGCACCCCATTATGAGGCTCAGCAGTGGTCTCGGAGCAGAATCCAATCCGTGATGCTCACCGAATTGTTCAATATCGTATAAAGTATATGCGAATGTGCTAAGTTATATAATTGAACTGCATTTTTATTATATAACTGATGTATATTATTTTGAAGGTATGTGTTTCAAGCGAGTATGTTGGGTTTTTTACCCGGGAGAGGATGTAGCCAGGTCCCCCCTGCTTGCCAAGCCCCCCCCCCCCCCTCACCTTCCTGGCGATCGCGGGTGCCGCCGAGCCCAATGGCGGTCCCGTCGGCCGATCGGAAGAGTGGGGGCGGTCAGAGTTCTGCTCGGGGGTTTCCGGGGACGCGCGCGGCCAGTTGCCAGGGCCACGATCGCGTCGTTAGGGCTCCCGGCGCTCCCGAAGCAGGGCGGCGAGGGCGTCGCCATCTTCTAAGTGTTAGCGCATGCGCAGTGCAGATCTTGGTGCGGTGGCCAGCCAGGGACATTGCGCATGCGCAGTGATAGCGCGCGAACGCTAGCCTACCAGGGACAGGCTCTTGGAAGGGACTACAAGTCTCATGAGCCTCAGCTGCACCCCACTTGATGCCAGAGAGCCAATAGGGCTGAAGTATTGCCCTGCAGGCAAGAAAAGATACATTTTGCGGGCTTGGAGCATGCTAGTCAGTCAGGACCAGGACAAGCTAGGGGAAGGAGGTGAGTGCAGGGGTCAGTGACCCACTGCATTAGGCCAGCAGCCCCCTAGGTCCCAGTTAGGTCCTGAGCCACAGTGTAGTTTGTGGTGCTATAGGGACAGGCCCTAGATAGGGACACTGCCCCATTAGCTATTTGGATAGTTAGGGACACATCGCTGAAACTGTGCAGCCCTGCGAGGTGAGTTCTGGGCTCAGAACGCCACCAAAGACACTGAGACTAAGGTGATATTATCCACGCTGGAATTCACCCCACGCGGTGCAGAGGACGACGTCGGATCGGGCGGAATCCCTTTCGTAGTCTGCGGAACCCGGAGTGGGAGCCCGGGCAGGTATCATATCTTCAAGTGCACCAACACTGTACAGCAACGCAAGAAGCACGCCTAAAGGGTGGGGGTATCACTTGGGGACACTTATGTGAGAGTGGCCAAGGGCCTTGTATAGTGCGATTGGACACGGTGTGGGGATAGACAGTGGTGGGAGCGGGGTGTATGTTATGCCTTACCCAAATGCAACGTGGAATGATATGTACCGTAGAGTAGAAGTTATGCAGTAAAGCCTGTCCTGTTTGCAACTGTGTGTTTACCGTGATTGTTTCCTGTGAGGGCCTCCTCCCACTCCATTGAGATCCCTCCCAGGTGGAGGCGTTGCACCACGAGATTGTCATATGTATGTTCCCCAGGCTCCCCGAGCGGAGGCTTAGGCTCCTGAGAGCCACACAGGTATACACAGCAGTAGTAGCGTCTGTATTCACAGGGAATACCCGTTACATTTATATAATTGTATTGTTTTGGAATAACATTATTGCAATCATTTTGCTATTTTGGTGATAGATAATAATTTGTGATGTGTTCTATTAGGCTATTTAGTTCTTTTATTGTTGGAGTGTTTATGTTTTTCTGTATTTATGTGATTATTGTGTATTTTTGGCCTTAATTATTTTTATTAGGTTGACCATTGAGTGATATAGTGGCCTATCATGTCCATATTATATAGGTATGATATACCACTGTGCCAATCAATGGGTACAGGGTGGGTATAGTGGGTCTGCGGTGGGTGGTTAGGCCTCATGGGTGGGTTGCGGGGGATGGGGTTAACCCTTTAATTACTATAGCGGTTATTAACTGCTACGGTGATTAAGGGGTTAGGAGCCATTAGATCATTAGATTGTATTATTTATTGTATGCTTTCTGGCAATGGAGGACATGGATCTGCAGAATGCTGATGAGGATGCCCTTCATGATGGCAGGGGTATGTAGAAAGTTTTATTTACTTTATTTATGCTGACTGGCTAATGTTTGATTTTATAATGGGCAAATTAGCTATTATTCATATCCGGATAGTAGTTATTTTACCCATTACTGTATTGTATGTGTTGGGGGGGGGGGGGTATTTATTGCAATGTATTCCACATTTTTTTTTTTTGCAACAGGATTGGTACCGCAGGCCAACACGGACCCGCGGGGCTCCCGCCGGCCTCTGGAATCAATCATGTATACAAAAAAATAAAAATAAAATGTTGTGGGGGCTCAGGGGGTGGGTGGGTTGTGTGTTGGTGGTTAGTACATATTGTAATGTTTATTGGGGGCAGAGGAGGTGAGTGAAGTTCCAAGTACCCCCTTCACTCACCCCCTCTGCCCCCAATAAAGCTGCTGTTGTTCCTTAACTCCTTCATTGCCTTAGTGGTTAGCCGCTAAGGTAATGAAGTTGCCTATAAATGCATTTTATTGCATGGGATTCATGCCCAGGGGTCTCCGGTGAAGATATTAATGGATATCAGCTCCGGAAACCCCCGGCATCAATCTGATGCAGGAAAAATGCAATTTTTTTCTATGTCCCCCTCTCGCCGCTTCTTGGTAGCTTTTCACCACCTTCCTGCCAACTTTTCCTGGCGGTAGGATTTTGAAAGGAAATCTCCATTCTAGAGCCGTGATTAGCCCTTATAAGCTAATCGGGACTACTAGAATTGTGCAAGTTTGAAAACTTGTCGATAAGTGGCTTATCGCCGCTCGTTTGGCAATTTGTTTTTCCTCTAAAAAAAATGCAGAAAAGAGCTTTTATCAGCAACTTATTGGGACTACGGAATCACTGTAGGCCTTTTTTGGTGAAAAAACATGGATAAATGGCTTATCGGCGCTTAGTGCATAGACCCCATAGTCGGACGCAAAAGCACTGATTTTATCACTGCTTTGTGAATAGGCCCCACTGTCTACTAACAACATACCTTCAAGGGATATCTATGTTGATTGTATTTGTAACCTTGAAAGCACTTCAAGTACAGTAATAATATGTACTGACTGGGCTATGAGTTACTGAGGCCAGGTGACATTAAATAAAGTTAATAATAATAATTGTTTGATCTTGTATAGCGCTGCTAGTTTTATGCAGCACTTTACAGAGACATTTTGCAGACACAGTCCCTGCCCCGTGGAGCTTACAATCTATGTTATTGGTGCCTGAGGCAGAGGGAGATAAAGTGACTTGCCCACGGTCACAATGAGTTCACACTGGAATTGAACCAGGCTCCCCTGCTTCAAACTCAGTGGCACTTAGTGTCTTTACTTACTGAGCCACTACTTCTCCCATGGACATACTATGGGCAATCTCACTATACTGGGTTAGAAGAAAACAGGTGACACCTGGGTATTATAACTGCGGTTTGACAAGAAACCACTATTATTATTTGCAGACGGATATTCCTGGTACTATCTGGATGTTATACATTTTCATCTTATTAGACCAGTTCTGTGCCATCTCGTTTATATAGATTGTACAGGAGGAGGCATTAATCCCTTCAATCCCATTAAATCATGTTGCAAAGGCTTTTGATACAGATCCACACGAGAGGTTAATGTACAAAATAAAGCAAATTGGACTTGGAAAAATTTGGACTTTAAAAAATAAAAAATCTGCAATTGCAAATCTCCCTTTTGGACAGTGGTCAGCGAAAATCCGCGGATCAAAGAAAATGCACGATTCGAGGCGGATCCAAATTCACCCATCTCTAACCACCACCAGGTTTCTGGGAGCCCAGGACTTCAGCCTTGCCCAAGAACACATGTTGTGCAGAGGAAGGAGAGTTGTTGAGCAGGGATGAGGGGGTGTTATGATTGTTGAGTGGGAAAGGGGTTGTGGAGGAAGGGTGTGGCAATGCCTCGCTTGGTAGGGAAAGTTACTGCCCAACTTTTGAGGTTGCCCAGCTGGGTCCTCCTCCTCTTGCCCTGGGATAGTTGCACCAGTTATACCCCCCTGGTGATGGCCCTGAGTCCAGTGTTAGTTGGCTTGAGTTTGTTGTCCTTGGCAATTAGAAACACTGCCGCTTGAAATCCAGAACTGCAAGAAGACACTAAAACCCCAGCATCACCCGAATGTCCTGCATCTTCTGAGATGTACCAAGCGCTGTAGGGATTCCCTTAAATGATTCCTCTGTAAGCCTTTAACAGGTGACATGCTAAAATGGGTGAAACCTTTGTGCAAGTTCAAAAACATGGCCAATTCTTGTCCTTTGCAGCTAATATAAAGGATATGAAAACATAAAACTTCTCTAAAAATCACCAACTCATAATATCTTTCTTGTGCCCATATTCACTAAAGGGTACTAAGCTTTTGCATGTCTTAACTCCCACTCATTTGAATGGGAATTAGGGAGTGCTAAAGTGTACAGTAGCACCCTTTAGTGAATATAGGCTTTAGGGAGCACCTTCATACCAACTTGGTGAAAAGTCAATGAAAATGTTAGTGAATATACTGCCGAATATTGTCAAATTTGCAGAATTTCATCAATCTTTGCATAAAATTAAGAACTACTCATACTGTATATAAATATGTGAATCAACAAAAGGACTATACTCCAACATTTTGCTAATTTCTGCATACATTTTTGGGAAGCGACCTGGGAGAGAGCCTCTCATGTCCCCTGTCCTGCATTCTCTGCAAGGCTGTGCAGAATATCTGGTTGATTTGTTGGCCTGGGTAGGCTATGGCAGTCTAGGACATTTGGCTGCAGCCATTTTGCATGACCAAATCTCCACCAGCATTTCACCGCAAGTGACATCGCCACTGGGACCTGTTGCCACTGGCCTCTTCTCCACTAAGGTAAGCCCGTAACCATAGCCCTTACCCACAAACCACCTAATCTAAACAGTTACTAACGCTACCCCTACCTTAAAAACATTAACCCCTTATCCTAAAACCCCTTAAGTGAACCTCTTACCCAATGCTTAAAACCCTTAAGTGAACCTCTTACCCCAATGCTTAAACCCCTTAAGTTAATCTCTTACCCTATCTTAGGCGTAACTTTAACTTATTTAACAGACCTAGCAAGGTCTGAAAAAGTATCATATGCAGAACGCGAAGGAAGTGGAAGTTATAATGACAAATAAAAAAAAATGGGTGGACTGGATGTAGAGTAATTGGGGAGAAAATAACCCCTAAGTACAGCTTACTTAATATGGTTCTTTATCTTCCTGTGTTTAAGTCACCAAAATTAAATTGTAAGCTGTATGGGGAAAGGACGTATATCTAATAAATCATACACATAGCACTGCAGCCCTCACATAGCACACAGACTGAAGGATTATAAAATACAGTACATTATAATTCTTTATCCCAATGCTGTTTCTTTTTTCTGTACCACTTTTTATCCTAAATATATATATATATATATATATATATATATATATATATATATATATATATATATATATATATATATATATATATATATATATATATATATATATATATATATATATATATATATATATATATATAACAAACAAAGAATAGACTGCGCTCCTCAGGTGTAAACTCCCCTGATGAAATCACTTTATGTGAAGAAACGCGTAGGGAAGAGCGTTTTTCAGCTGCTGTCACACTGTGATACACAATTCTACTCTATCCTCACTGCCCACCTCATTACGGACTGCCTTTGGGAGTGCAGAGAGACTTCTCTGATCAGCCCCTGCATCGCGGGGTCACGGACTGCAGACCTCACATCCGGAATACACTAACATTGTGGAGGACTTCCGGGTCACATTGTGGTGAGCTGTTTCCTGTATCCCCTGCTGGATGTCGGTTCAGAAGAGCTGAGAAAACCTAGACAGAGAGAGGGCGCGCCATCCAAGGCACATCGTGGGCGGTTGGCGAATGAGTATACTCATTATATGCTTTTATTTATCCTGTGTTTGTGAGTTCGCATTTGTTGGTTTTATTCATTTTTATTAAATTGTATTTTTTCATGCTGCACTAGGATCGGGCGCTTTCTTTTCTTGTTGTTTATATATATATATATATATATATTAACATACACACCCAGCAAGCTCAAACGCCCACACCCACCTAAACTTGACTATACAGTATGTAATGCCACATAGAGTGCAACTAGGCTTTTGTGGCACATAAATACAGCAAATACAGGGGGTGCCCAGTGCTACGTCCAAATGACAAAACATACATGGTAATAATTACAAGCAATGATGCTTCAGTGTAAATAATAATGCTAATGCTATTAATATTAAAATATGTTTTTTTAGTTAGAAATTTTGGCCAAAACATCATAAGCTTGCACACCAAATCGTCAAGGTAAACCAAAATAAGTGCAAGTCCTACACTACACTGCATTTGTTCCCTATACCTCTGTATGAGGGGGAAGAACCATAATAGATTCATTACCTGCAGCAAGAGGAGAAGATCCACCATTTAAAAGGGGGAGGTGACGTGAGCTCTGGGGGAGGTGTCACAACCTCCATACAACTGATACCTGTTCGGTATCCATACCTACCGTGTGACGTCATCCGCTGTTCCGCCGCATCCATCATCCCCGGTGGGAACCAAAATCATCTGTTGGTGTATTCCCGGGGAGAGGAGTTCGTGGAGAGCCTAACATCGTGAGTTCCTGCTGGCGGTGAACAACGAGGGCCATATCGGATACAGTGGTGTCACGGAGCAGTGTAGCAGACCAGCGGCGTTTCCTGATCCTTTTGAGCATGAGTATTATCTCATAACATGCTTTTTTATATTCTATGTTTGTGAGTTCATTTTATGAGCCTTTTTTGAGAATTAAATTTATTTTTTGCACAGTAATGCACTAGGATTGGGCGCTTTTTTCTTCTTTTTTATATATATATATATACACACACACACTATCCATATTTATTATTATATATTTGATCATTGTCACTTTCTCAGTTGAGGTTGATAGACGTGACAATTGATCAAATTATTCTGACACGCAGAGCTCTTAGATTGGTGACTGAACACAGAATGTGGAGCCCGAAATAGAAGTGAAATTGACTTGATCAAGATCATGACATTTTTTTCCAGTAGCAGACACACTTGTTTCACATGTTTTGATGAGTTCATTGGAATAACATGTCAATATTTACGAGTGAAGCTGACAACTGGACAGTTACTGAAACCAATTCTTTGAACGGGTTTCCTAATGCTTGTTTTCTATCTGCTATATATGGAGGAGGTGTGCATGCTTCAACAGGGTCATCAGAGAAGCAGATATACTGTAGATACAACTTGAGATCAAAATGTTTTATATTCAAACTTTCTTTTGAGGTGGCTTTCTGTACCTCAATGTTGGTATTTTAGCAGATAAATTGCAACGACAGTACGTAAGTACTGTCTGTATCAAACTTCCAGGCTGTAAAACTGGTAAAAAAATATAGCACTAAACTTACCAAGGAAAAGAAGTCCTATTGCTTTTAACTGGACTATTTTCTTTGATAAATCTGGTAGGGTTGTTTGTATGACTTGTGCTCCAGTTTCACAGGCGCGGGACTTTGGACAATACCCCAGTGTTTCAAGCCATTGTGAATGTATTTTGCCCTGGGCTCCTCATTTTTATCCCTTTTTAATGAGTTGAAATCTCTGTCAGGGTTGATGTGGTATAAAACTCATATGCCAGGTCTAATCAAACTCTGACTTGACTTTAATGGCAGTTAACACTGGTGCACTGGATCTGGT
>NC_134485.1:12169052-12216552 GCF_040206685.1 Ascaphus truei | reverse complement strand
GGGAGGTTGCGGGTGCACTTAACCCCTTCACGACCGTAGCGGTTAATACCGCTACAGTCATGAAGGGGTGAAGCCCTCCCGCTACCCACCCGCAAGCCCTAAACAACCACCGTTGGGGCCAAATACCCCCTTCACCCACCCCCGCTACCCACAAAAAAAAACACACACACAAAAGCCCCACACTAAATAAATAAATATATATAAATAAATATATATATATATATATTACCCCAACAACCCCTATACCCCCCTAACATACACATATATGCACATCAATGATACTAGAGGCCGGCGGGGGCCCTCGGGTGTTACCCGCAGGCCTGCAGTACCAATTCTGTACCCCCCCCAATTAATGTCAAAACACATACATACTTATAAAGAAATAACCCCCCCCCCCCTAACACTTACAGTATAGTAATGGACACAATGGATAATATTGAATGTGCCCATTTTAAATACTTAAAGAACAATAAATAAAATAAATACATATTGCACTCACCCTTGTCCGGCTGCCACGACGAAGGCCATCCTCATCTTCGTCCTGCCAATGCCCCCTCCGATGCTGCAAAACAGAAATAAGAATAAAAAATTCCAATGTAATGTCCCCTAACCCCTTTATCACCATAGCGGTTATTAACCGCTACAGTCATTAAGGGGTTAACCCACCCTCACTCACCACTTGGGAGGCCTACATACCCTCCCCCACTAACCCCCCCACTCCGTGAGGCCTAACCACCCTCACCCACTACCCAGCCGGGAGGCCTACCCACATACCCTTGGGGCCAATACCCCATCCCCCCACCCCCAGTACCCACAATAAAAACAATACACTGCCCCACAATAAACATCATTCTATTTATTAAATACATAACCCACCCCCTGTGCCCCCCCATAAATACATGATTTATTCTTTTACATACAGGGTTCATACCCCAGGCCCACGCCAGTCCCCGGTGGGCCTGACGGGTCACCTCACAGACCTACAGGTTACCAGCAACTTGTTTCATACAGGTTCTGGAGGCCTGTTGGTGGGTCCCGCCAGGCGCCATGTCCCACCAGGTGGTCTCCGCGGGTCACCGTGGACCACAATTGGGTCTCCACAGTAGGCCCGCAGTTGTGTGGGAGCCCCGGGTCAGACCCACAGGTGTCTGCGGGGCCTCGGGTGGTTCCCACAGAGGTCTGGGGACCCACTGGTGGGCACTACGGGTCCGCGGTGCCCCCACAGATGTGAGGCCACCGGTTCTTCCCCGCAGGTGCCCCCTGTGGACCCACCAGCCTGATACCCGTGAGATACCCGAGGATACCGCAGGTGGTCTCCAGAGGTCTCACGCAGAACCAAAAGGAACAAACCCTGAATGTAAAATAAATAAACCTGACCTATACATTCAATACATACATCCCCTCCCCCCCAACACATACAGTACAATAATGTGAAAAATAACTATTATCCAGATAGGGATAATAGATTATTTGCCCATTATTAAACACATTAACTAGCATATTAAAATAAATAAAGTACTACTGACCTGATCAATAAGAAGCACCCGTCGCCAGCAAAATCCTTGTCCTCCGTTGCCCACAAAATACATAGCCAATACATAGCAATAACATTCAGATATCAATTAACCCCTTAATCACCTTATCGGATAATAACCGCAAAGGTAATTAAGGGGTAAAGCCACCCTGGCCTGATACCCACCCTTCACCCATTCATATGTACAGTGGCTTCATCATGCAACTATATATATAACCCGGTTATTATCCGATAAGGTGATTAAGGGGTTAATTGATATCTGAATGTTATTGCTATGTATTGGCTATGTATTTTGTGGGCAACGGAGGACAAGGATTTTGCTGGCGACGGGTGCTTCTTATTGATCAGGTCAGTAGTACTTTATTTATTTTAATATGCTAGTTAATGTGTTTGATAATGGGCAAATAATCTATTATCCCTATCTGGATAATAGTTATTTGGCATATTATTGTACTGTATGTGTTGGGGGGGGGGTGATATATTGAATGTATAGGTCAGGTTTATTTATTTTACATTCAGGGTTTGTTCCTTTTGGTTCTGCGTGAGACCTCTGGAGACCACCTGCGGTATCCTCGGGTATCTTACGTGTATCAGGCTGGTGGGTCCACGGTGGGCACCTGCGGGGAAGAACCGGTGGCCCCACATCTGTGGGGGCACCGCGGACCCGTAGTGCCCACCCGTGAGTCCCCAGACCCCTGTGGGAACCACCCGAGGCCCCGCAGACACCTGTGGGTCTGACCCGGGGCTCCCAGACATCCGCGGGCCTACCGTGGGGACCCAATTGTGGCCCACGGTGACCCGCGGAGACCACCTGGTGGGCCATGGTGCCTGGCGGGACCCACCAACAGGCCTTCAGAACCTGTATGAAACAAGTTGCTGGTAACCTGTGAGGTGACCCGTCGGGCCCACCGGGGACTCGCATGGGCCTGGGGTATGAACCCTGTATGTAAAAGAATAAATCATGTATTTATGGGGGGGCACAGGGGGTTGGTTATGTATTTAATAAATAGAATGATGTTTATTGTGGGGCTGTGTATTGTTTTTATTGTTGGTACTGGGGGTGGGGGAGGGGTATTGGCCCCAAGGGTATGTGGGTAGGCCTCCCGGCTGGGTATTGGGTGAGGGTGGTTAGGCCTCACAGGGTGGTCTGGTAGTGGGGGAGGGTATGTAGGCCTCCCGAGTGGTGGGTGAGGGTGGGTTAACCCCTTAATGACTGTAGCGGTTAATAACCGTTATGGTGATTAAGGGGTTAGGGGACATTACATTGGATGTTTTTATTCTGGTTTCTGTTTTGCAGCAGCGGAGGGGGCATGGACGGAGATGAAGAAGAGGATGGCCTTCATCGTGGCAGCCGGACATGGGTAAGTGCAATTTGTATTTAATGTATTTATTGTTCTTTATGTTTTTTAAATGGACAAATGCACTATTATCCATTTGTGGATAATAGTAATTTTGCCCATTACTGTATTGTATGTTTTAGGGGGGGTTTATTTATTGTAAATATTTTTTGGGGGGGGCACTGAATTGGTACTACAGGCCTGCGGGGAACACCTGAGGGCCCCCGCCAGCCTCTAGTATCATTGCTGTGCATCCCAAAAATGTAATATATGTAATGTGGGTATAGGGGTTTTGGGGGAACAGGGGGTGTATGTTGTTTATTGCCATGTTTATAGGGGGCAATTGTCCCCAATAAACATGCTATTATGCCTTAACCCCTTCATTGCCTTAGCGGCTATCCGCTATGGTAATGAAGCAGCATTAATGTATTGTAATAATATTGTGCGGGAGCAGGGGGTCTCCTGAGCTGAACCGCATTGATTTCTGGCTCAGGGACCCCCTGCTTCCCGAGTTACAGGCCCCGGTTTGGGGCATCAGTTCCAGTGTCGCCGCCATCTTTATAGCGTCCAAGACGCGACGTGGGCTCTATAAAGATGGCGGCGACACTGGCACCCGATGCCCCTTACCGGGGCCTGTAACTCTGGAAGCAGGGGGTCCCTGAGCCACAAATCAATGTGGTTCAGCTCAGGGGACCCCCTGCTTCCGCATAACATTATTAAAAATACATTAAGGCTGCTTAATTACCATAGCGGATAGCCGCTAAGGTAAGGAATGATTGTTTATTTATATGTGTGTTTTACTCATAGTGTGATGTGCAGAGGGTCTCCGGAGCTGAACCGCTTTGGTTTTAGGTCCGGGGACCCCCTGCTTCCCGAGATTCAGGCCCCTTTAGGGGGTGCCGGTATCCCTCTGCTTTGTTTACATTCCGCGGTCACGTGATCGGGACCTTTAAATGCAGAGGGATACCGGCACCTCATAAAGGGGCCTGTATCTCGGGAAGCAGGGGGTCTCCGGACCTGAAACCAATGCGGTTCAGCTCCGGAGACCCCCTTCACATGTACACTATGAGTAAAAGTTGTTTTGATATATTTTTATTTTGCCGATGTTTGTGCAGAGAGAGTGGCTGATCTCTCTCTGCGGCAAACACATATCGGCAGAAAAAGCCTATCGCCGGCTATCGGGAGCCAGGCTTTTTTTATCACAGGCTCATCGGCGTTTTGCTTTCGCAGTGATTCGCCAGGGATTCGGCAGGGATTCTGACCTTACTGAATACTGCGAGGGCAAATCGCCAAAATCATGCCGATAGGGAACACTTGGCGATTGCACTTTTTCGGCGCTTAGTGCATGAGGCCCTAAGTTCTTTAAAAACTTAAGCTGTCTCACATTTTAATCTGGTCTGTAACTGTTACATACGCCTATAATATATTATCTCTAACTGTGCATGCAATGTCTTGTATATAATGTATGATCCTGTTCACTTAATGTAACTATGTATTTGTAACCGTGTATAGTATTTGTCATCATAACTCTGTCCCCAGGACATACTTGAAAACTAGAGGTAACTCTCAATGTATTACTTCCTGGTAAAACATTTTTATAAATATAACAGGGTATGTCCATCAGTACCTGTTTCTCTCCACATAGTGTATCTGCTATGTAAGTCCTGTTAAGATCCAGGCATTAGCAGGTTAATCTATGGGTCAGTGCCTCCCCTTATGCTTCCCTTGAAAGTGAAGGAAGGTAGGTGTTGACTCATGGCTTGTGTACAGCCCCCTTGTAGGTGGGTAAAGTCCATGAGCCTGCCCCTCTCAAAGTTTTCTATGGGAGTAGCCAAAAGTTTGGCATTTTCCTCTCAGCTCCTCCAGGAGTGAGGGTTCTTCCTCTCAGGTTTTACCTTGAGAGGAGGAAGACAGTCTTTGCCCCCTGCTCCTCAGGGAGTGAGGAGGGAGAGATGGTCCTTGTCCTCTGCTCCCCAGTGAGAGAGGACGGAGCTGTAAGCCTTCCTCATGGCGGGGCAAGCTTGCTCACTTTAGGCTGGCTGGCCTAGAGACCACCAGGGCAAAAACCCTATTGATGGGGATGCACCGTCTAGAAAGCCTGGGCTAGTGGAGGATGTGATGGTCTGCAGAAGGAGAGCTGATGCAGAATGCCCTGCAATAACGTATGTTCAAAGATACCTCTGCTTCTGGTGTCAGTTGCTGGGCAGGAGGGACATGATTGTGCAGTGATGGGGGCTGACACCTACACTCCGTGGGTTCCATCACCGCTGGAGGTGCTGACACCAACCCAGAAATCTGTCGAGCCGGTCCTGTTCCTGTCTCCTTACCATCTGGCAGACCACTCAGACCTCCTGCAAACCTACAGGCAGAGCACCATACACAGGTAGTAATATGTCTGCTCCCAAACACTGGTCCCTAATTGAGGTGGGGAAACCGTGTTACATAAATAAAACTATAAATAAATAAATATGTATGTTTTGTAGAATGTAACATGAAAAAGTAGAAAGTTGAAATATGACTCTTATTATCGTCAGGGTTTTGAACTCGCCATGTTTTTGCCGAGTTGCTCTCACGGTATGCAGAAAGACCAGAATACCAGTGAGAGCAACATTAGCAAACATGACGAGTTGCCGGTGCCGAGATTACATGCCCACTGAGAAGGGCTCACCCGGCGAGATCTGTCTGCAGCAGAGAAATCCGCCTCTCTCTGCGATTATCTCGCTGGGAATAAAAATATTTTAAAATAAAAATGTTATGTAGCCCTGGTAAGAAATGGGGCTAAAGTTCTATCCTCCTCCTGTGTGTAAACTCTGCTAAGGGCAGATTGCCAGGAGTTGACATGGATTTTCCCCGCTTATGACACGGGGTTGTGTAAGTGAAGGTAGGTCACCCTGTGTCCAAGTAAGAGACGCAGGCGCGGTGGCTACTGGAGGTTACATAAAGCAGTGTCACTTCCTTTTTAGAGTAGAAGTGTGATAGTAGTGAGTTAGAAGTTAAGTGATAGAGTTGGAGGAGTGGAGTGATCAGCTCATGAGTAGAGCTGATCCAACTGTAGTTTAGTGAGGTGGACCAAGTACCTCTCACCCTGCTTAAGGGGTGAGGGAAGAGTTAGCCCCACTCTGGATGCCCTTGGTCCAGAGTGGTGGCAGGGAGGACCATCACAAGGGAGAACAGTTAGTGGACTGTGCATCACTGTACTTGTCGGCTGCTGCTGCTGCCCTGCTGAGAATAAAGAGACTGCTGCTTTTAAAGATAATCTTTGTGTGAGACTGGAATCTCTCATCCCTGTGGGGAAACTCTGTGGTAAGGATTCCACCCCGCATTCCTGGGGCTTACTATAAATGGAGGCGCTGCACCATTGAACCAGAACGAAGGCATCCACCCCAGTAACCTCTTCCTGTTATCCCACATGTCATCGCGGGAGACTCAGGCCCTCCTTTTGCCAGCAGGTATGCACCACACAGAGACATATAGCCAGACCCCACAACACCTTAGGGGGCCCGATCTGCGATTGGGAGGGGGAAGAGTGGCAATAGTTATTACTAGTGTATTGTACTTGGGAAGAGCGCAGGGCCTCTGCAACCACCAAGACCCCCCAAAATTTCATGCGCCTCCCAGTTTACGCATCCCTGTCTTAGGTCACAGTAGCTTACCAGCTAAGGCCATGATTAAACAACAGTATTTTTTAAACTTAGTAGGCTCTATTTTGCATCATATTACAAATATAAAGGCTATAAACATCCTAATAAATCAGTTACTGGTAAAGCTGCAATTTTTTTTTCTAGTTCTTGAATCAGTCAACTGGTCGGGTCACATATTATTTCATAAACAGTCATATACTGTCATTTTTGTGAACATTTGAAAAATCTACAAAATTCTAGTAAAAGTGGCAATCTTTTGGCAACGTTGGTGAAACAATCAAAATTCTGACAATGATAGGTTAAGCTAAATTGCTCAAACTGGGAACATTTTGCACAACTTTAATTTCTGGATTGCAGGTCAGGCCCTGGACCAATCATTTCTGGATATTTTTTAGGTTCCGGCTTATTTTCCTGGGAAAGGTACGAAGATTTGATTTAGCGGTGGTGTAAAGTAGTTCTGGAAAGAACCAGACCCTTTTAGGGTAAAGTTATTTATTGTGTGTAGCAACTAGAAAAGAAAAATGGTCCCAGTTTATATGAACTCAATTCCTTATTGGTAATCTTAATAGACTGGTATTATGTGGTATGAACAATTTAAAAAGTAGCTTTTATTGAAATATGTGTTCAAATAAACAACTCAAAGTGACAACATATTAATTTAAAATTAGTAGCATTGATCGGATTGCTAACTACAAACAGGGTAAAGAAGGAGCACTCAAAAGACAGGGATGCATACACTTCAAAGTGTACTAGGTTCATCAGAGCCAAAGACAGGGTAACGTTTCAGGACAGCAGGGTCCTTTCTTCAGATGTTACCCTGTCTTTGGCTCTGATACACTTTGAAGTTTTTTGACTCAACTATTGTCTTTTGAGAGCTCCTTCTTTACCCTGTTTGTTGTTACTAATTTGGATACAACTTTGGGACACCGGGATCAGCAGGAGGTACAGTAAGCACCAAAAGTGAATACTCTTTCTTTATTTTTCAAATAGTGGTGTGCCACATGTCTATATACAGTATTTCTTTATAGATCGGATTGCAGTCCGTGATAGGTGACAAACAGGATTTTCGGACCTAAAGAGTCTATTTCAATTATATCAATAAGCTAACCTGTTATTTTTAACCTATTGGTATTCTAAAGAGGATACTATTCTGTTCTAAGTCGAGTTTTTGTGTGTCTTTATTAACCCCTTCAGTACAAAGGATACTGCCTAATCCTCCATTAGGGGGGTCTATGTAATCCATATCCTCCAACTGCACCAATTTAGTAGGTACTTAATAAAAACAGCTGTACTTATTGTATTGTTACCCATGTGTGAGAGCCAAGGAACGCTCCACTGCTGGTCTCTCATTGGTTGAAATTTAGAAGCTTCAGCTATTCATAGCTGCGTAGAAATCAATGATCAGCACGCCATAGGGAATTTATTACCTCTTCTATATTATGTATATATTCATATATAGTAAAGGGGGGAGGATGGGGACTTGTACTCGTGTTTTGCTTTTGAATGCGATTTTGCTTCTAAACATTTTCCTGTGCTGGTTTGGGCACTGGTTTTGCAAAACTTGATTTGTTTCGGTATTGGTTTGGGATTTTACCAAACTTACTGTATGGTAAAATTCAAAATAAACAGGAAAAGCAACAAAAAAAAACAAAATAAAGCACGAAGAAAACTTAAAATAAATATAAAATCATAAAAAAACTATTGGGAAATGAAAATACTGTAATATAAGTGAGCAACTTACTGTAAAGTACTTTTAAAATATATGGCTAGAAACACCAAGAGATGGGTACTTGGAGGTATATACTCAGAAGGTCTCTAATTTTATGAAAATAATGTAACGTTCCCAAATTAGGTACAGAAATGAACTTTATTTTCTTCCTTATTAATGGTTGTCCTCAAGAGTAAGGATATACAAAATGAAGGTTCGTTAGCAAAACGACCAACGTTACATTACCTGGATGAATGGAAATTACTGTACCTTAAAATATACTGCACTGGGAAAGAACGTTATTTGGAAACGTTAGTATAAAATAATATTTCGAATATTATTTGTTTAAAAAAAAGATTTTTTTTTATACGCGGTGCCTGAACTGTGCGTAATTAAATATTATTTTGGTTACTTCTGTTTCATTGAAAATAATTTTCTCATGTGGGAGAAGGAGCGGCTCAGTGAGTAAAGACACTGACTGGCATTGAGAGTTTGAAGCAGGGGAGCCTGGTACAATTCCCGGTGTCGACTCCTTGTGACCTTGGGCAAGTCACTTTATCTCCCTGTGCCTCAGGCACCAAAAAACACATATTGTGAGCTCCACGGGGCAGGGACTTGTGCCTGCAAAAATGTCTCTCTAAAGTGCTACATAAAACTAGCAGCGCTATACAAGAACATACTAAAAAAAATGATGTAGATAAATTCTGGTAAACTCATACTTTATACCAGTGCACTCAACTCTAGTCCTCAAGAGCCTCCGACAGTTCAGATTTTAAGGATATCTCAGCTTCAGCACAGGTGGCTCAATCAGCGACTCTGTGTTATGTTGTTAATTTGTTAGGCGTTCTTTAAGTCCCCGCCTGGTCTTCATCTGTCTTAATATTAACTTCTCTGTTTAATACATTTTTGTATTTTCTGGATTTATCAGAGTGCTTGACGTGGGTTTTCTATCTTCCTGTGTTGTTATATATATATATATATATATATATATATATATATATATATATATATATATATATATATATGTATATCATACGTTACTAGCAGTGTGGTGGTAAGAAGGCAACAGCACTCAATAGGTATCAAAAACGGTAATTGTATTGAGAATACTTGCACATAGAACCAACGTTTCGGTTCCCAAAATAGGACCTTCCTCAGGGGAGGTGCAGAAAAAAAGGTACCGGGGGCGTCCTCGATCACTATGGTGACCGCATGGCGCATGCGCGGAGCATGTAGTCAGCGCGTCTTGATCCTAATCCAAAGATTCGTCCGCTCTTGCCTCATAGCGTCCCCGGTCGCCATGGAGTCCAGTTTGCGCATGCGCACAATCCTCAAGTACTACGTTAATTCACATAGTGGCAAAATGCCGAAGTAGCGGCAGCAGTTGAAGGGAACAGGGGATCCGTCCACGAGTGTGTTCCACAATCGTCTACTAGCGCGTCTTGATCCTAATCCAGAGGCTCTAGTGTATGGGCACAAGGGGTATAAATGTCATTGGCTGTCACTTGTTCTCTGCACCCCCCTGGGGAAGGTCCCCTTTTGGGGACCGAAACTTTGGTTCTATGTGCAAGTATTCTCAATACAATTACCGTTTTAGATACCTACTGGGTGCTGCTGCGTTCTTACCACCTCACCGCTTGTAATGTATGCTGTTTATTTCTATTGTATGAGCACCAGTCCATTGGTGCTGCATTATTACAGGAGTGCCGGATTACCTTAATTCTTGTATAAATATATATATATATATATATATATATACAGATATAGCGCCCGTTATTCGAACAAATCACGGAGCCGTTTTCGTGTGCGCTGCTGTATTCCACGTGGCATTAACGCCGCCAATCACCCCAGGCACATGTGTTTATCGTGGCTGCTTTGTTTGAATTTCATGGATTCTGTTTCATATCCGTGGCAGAAATGAATACATTGTAATGTGTACAGTACTGTGCTACAGTGTCAATTTCAGTGTTTAACACTGTTTAACACTAAAATGCCATTTTCTGCACTTGCGTTTAAGGCGGGAAGGAATCATGCGCCATGACATGGGTATTCCGAGGTATACAACGCGTGTAGTGTTTGAATAATGGCCGCTGCATCTGTATATATAATTCTGGAACAACCATTAGATTGATAGAGAAGGTGTGACTTTGTTGCAACTAGAAATGGGCACATTTTTTGGGCGAATTTGGATCCGCAGGGGATCGGTCGGTTCCTTTGGTCTGCGGATTTCAGCGGATCAATCTCAAAAATGGCGATTCCCGTTTTGCGGATTTTTTTATTATTACCAATACACTCCACAGATTCCATAAATCCATCAACGTGTTGTCTCCAATTGAATATTTTTATGAATCCGCGCGGATTAAAACTGACCAAATTAGTTTGCGGATTTCACACAGCGAAACGGATTTTGGGGGAGAAAATGCGAGAAAATCCGGGAAATGGATTTGCGTGGATTCGCGCCTTCTCTAGTTGTAACTCCAATATATGTCGCTAATGCTAAGTGCAAGATAAAAAGTATATAGTTCCGCGCACCAGTTCGTGAAATAGTATAATATGGGTGATTTAAATATTGCAGTGAAACATATGACATCGGTGAAAAAAGTATATTTAAACTTGATCACAAACCGTGTGTGATACAGTGTATCATACAAAAATGTGCTTTTAAATAATGCTAAGTGTGACTGAACATTGAAATATGTCACTAGAAGCTATAGTTTAATCTCTGCTATAGAAAAGTAAACATATTTCAGTAAGAAGCACAAAGATTTTATCCAGGTCCAAGAAATAATGATTCCAACCCCTGGGTTTGCCAAGCAATACAGAGCAATGTGCAGCAAGCCTCTCTGGCTGAAAAGGAGTTAATTTGCAGTTCGATCTCTCTAAACAGAGGTCAATTACTTTCTTAATTCATTCAAAAGCAGATTTCCAAATGCTCAGAGGACAGCAAGGTTACATAAAACGTGTCCTGATTTCCATGACCATCTCCTTAACATAGTCATAAAATAACATTCAGATTTTTTTTTTAAACCAATGCACAAAGTCTTCAATAACCTTTTCTCCTAATTAATACTTTGCATGAGTTTTCAAAACCGCAGAGACAAGGTGATATACCCTTAATAAAAAAAACAATACTGTCTTTATGTTTCTTTTAGAAAAAAAATAATAATAATATTACAGTATTTCGGTAATACCCTTCTACTGGAAAGAGTTTGGTTACATTAAAGCTTAATATTATTCAGCAGAGCACTGTGCTTTATCGTTATTTTTATAATCTGCTCAACAGTTCATTGGTTTCTCCCCAGTGTAAATATCTTCTTTCTTACACTATCTCCTGTTTTTCACAGATAAATGCCTAGCACCTGGGAGACGTGTTCAGCTAATTAGTATGAAAGCTTTAGTAGTGGGCCTTGCTTTGTTGGTTCCCCAGGTAGTTCTATGAATGTTAATGTTCTCATTAGTTCCTCCATCATTTTTCGATATTGAATGAAGGTTAATTCTGCAGGACAATGGCATCTGAAGAAGCAGCAGAGAAGAAGATCTGAGGTTCTGAGCAACCTATCACTTATCAACCAGAAACTGGTCACTCCCATTATTATGTCAATCTTTATGTTACAGATAACTGTAATGACAAAAAACTGGATGATTTGTGATGAAAATTTCTAGAAAGATTGTATGTGTGTTGTAGAAATCTGCCAGTGGGTGATGTACAAGAAATCTTGTGAACATGTTAATTTTGTAGCAATAAACATGGAACACGTGAAGTTTCCTGTGACTTTGTGTGGTCTATAGGTACTGTTTACAGTATCTTCCGTGCTTAAAGCAGAAACCGTCTAAAAAAAACAAGAGTTTCTGTAAGTGATAACGTACAGACTTCCCCTGACGAAGCACCAAAGTGAAGTGTGAGATTACGCCCTGGTCACGCCAGTTCCAACAGCAGCGTCAGTAGTGTGAGACGAGTTTCATGAAAGCGCTATATTCAACCTACTGACGGTGATCTCCGGAGTTGCTTGTGCCCGTCGATCCGCTTCCCTGGGCCCCAGCTTACCATCGTGCTGTTATTTTACATACAGTATACAGATGCAGCGGCCGTTATTCAAACAAATCACAGCGCCGTTTTCGTGTGCGCTGCTGTACTCCACATGGCATTAACGCCGCCAATCGCCGTGTTTATCGTAGTTGCTTTGTTTGAATTTCATGGATTGTGTGCAATTAAATGCAATGAAATGAATGAATTGTAATGTGTACAGTACTGTCCTACTGTGTCAATTTCAGGTGTTTAAAGCCAGAACACTAAAATGCCATTTTCTGCACTCGCGTCTTAAGGCGGTACGGTTGGAAGTAATCCCGCGCCATGATGTATTCCGAGGTATACACCGCCTGAAGTGTTTCAATAACGGCCGCTGCACCTGTATGGATGTTAGTACTTTGTTACTAATGCTGTGCCTCCTCAGTGGGGAACTCGTCGGCTCAATTATGTGATTTTAATCACTATCTTTTGGGGGGAAGTTTATATGTGTTTTCTTATGGATGCTTCTTAAGTGTATTTTTATATGTTTTTATTATAAATCATTGCATTTTTATTTGGTAATTTGTATTTTGTTGCACATTGTCCTCAAATATAATTGTTTTAATTAATTGATTCCCAGTCCTCTGATTTGCTTATTATCTACTTTGTAAGTGATAAAATAGCCTGAAACTTCATATTGTGCATATCTATATCCAAATTTTCATTTTTGTTTAATATGTATTCTTTTGCTGAGTGTTCACCTGTTTATTCTCTCCCTGGCATCAGCTGTTACCATGACAATTTCTTTTGTCTTTACTTGTATGAATGTGAGCGATCATTTCAGCCTCCCAGGGAGGACAATGTTCATGGCATGGGTTTGCCAAATACAGAAGCAGAAAAAAAGAGACACACATTTTTATAGTGTTTAGAACAAATTGCTGCCATAATGGGCATTAATCATACAGGTGGTGAGTTTGATTCGAACTATTGAATATGTGTGAAGTGTGAAGAAAAAGAAATGGCCAAGAATTGCCAGTCCGTTCTGCGATGTAACATTGACCATCACTACAGTACCTCAATCAAATTTGCAATGTGACAATAACATTTGAGCAAACATTTCCACAAACATATTTCCTTGTCAGCACCGAAGCCTCAGGGCTTTTTTTTGCTGAAATTGAGAGAGTAATATGTGTCTACTTTTTGTTTATATCAACTAATTACCCTGCTAACAGCAGCCATAAAATTGATAGCGTCATCTTTAAAAGTTCTCCCCCATGAATGAAGTTGTGCCCTGCACTTCTCCCATTAAGATTGGCATCTGTTACGTGCACGCGCGCAGTCAGGACTTCCGTGGCAGCCTTCTGAATTGCAGAGCAATCAGCTGCTAGACTGCATGCGTGTACTCCCTTCTATCCTGGGCAGGAGTCTGTGTGGTGACTCGGCAGCATTAGGTGAGGTTGGGGCTGCTTTAACTCTTTGGATACACTGTTATATTAGTGGTATTAGCACTCCTGACGGTGGAAGCGCATTCATGAATATGTGCACAGGTATACACATGCCACACCGTTCATAGGAGTCTAGTAGCCATTTTATTTATGTTAATTGTTGACAGCTAGTTATATAACATCCTGGAGTTTATCATCTGATTTTTAGGTGTTTTGCTTGTGGGGTATGTGTGACTGACTATCCATTTGTGGATTAACATATTATATGCTGAGTGCACCCCTCGATCAGTGTGTACATAGTGCTTATTAGTAGGACTACGATTAGTCTCATATCTCCTATTTCCCCAGTTGTCCACCTCGGGACTTGTTTGACACTCTAGACAGGTCTTGTTATACTTATACACAGCTATATTAGTGGCAGAAGCATTCCTAATGGTGGTACAGTAGCACATTCATGAATATGTGCATAGGTATACCAACAGCCACACTGTTTATAGGAACTTATTAGCCTTAGTATTTGTGTTCTGTGTATTACAGCCAGCTCTTTATTCGTTTGGAGTTTACTAGCTGTTTTTCTAGGTGGTCCCATGTGGGAGAATATACAGTATTGATCTTCCATCATTGTAGCAATATATTATATACCTAGTGAGCACACACTGATTGGTGTGCATTTATTTCGTGCCTATATATAGCTACGTTTTGACCAGTCTCCCATTTCACTACTATCACCTTGAGACCTGTTTTTTACCTAGACAGGTGATTTTGCAGCCCTCCCCCCCCCCACCTTTGCTCATGCCTAACTACCACTATTAGGGAATACTGCATATCAGTTCTCTAGGCACGTTTGATCTAATTCACCTCAAACTGTCCCTCTATTACATTATCCGGAGTGTCATATATACTCATCTTAGGGTTAACATATATGTGTGTCATTTGATGTATTTTAACACCCATTATTTTAATTAGTTTAGCATTAAAGATTATTTTTAATATTATCATTACACTTCATAGGGGGTCATTGAGTGCTTTAAGTGGGTTCTTTTTCTCTATGTTGTTAACTTATTACGTCACCCATCAGCACCGTACCCCCATACATTTACTTAACATTTAGCTGAAGCGGGGTTCATCAATATAGTACTTTATAATGGGCATTAATCATACAGTACAGGTTGTGAGTTTGATTCGAACTATTGAATATGTGTGAAGTGGGAAGAAAAAGAAATGGCCAAGAATTGCCAGTCCGTTCTGCGATGTAACATTGACCATCACTACAGTACCTCAATCAAATTTGCAATGTGACAATAACATTTGAACAAACATTTCCACAAACATATTTCCTTGTCAGCACCGAAGCCTCAGGGATTTTTTTGCTGAAATTGAGAGAGTAATATGTGTCTACTTTTTGTTTATATCAACCAATTACCCTGCTAACAGCAGCCATAAAATTGATAGCGTCATCTTTAAAACTTCTCCCCATGAATGAAGTTGTGCCCTGCACTTCTCCCATTAAGATTTATTTCTAGCATGGTAAGGGTGTAATTTCTTTACAGAGTAACAGTAGTTCGATCCAATATATTCGCCATTTTAGGTTTGCGCTTGCGCAGTGGAGTCTTTGCAGGCAGTTAGAGGCAGTTGCTGGAGTTGCTGACGTTACTGGCAGTTGGAAGAAGGAGAGAACCGTTGAGGTAGTCTCCAGGGAGCAGTTGTCCCCTAGACTAGGAATAGGTTTGTCCCTTAGGTCCCAGCTAGGTCCTATGTCTGCTTCTAGATTGTGGCTGCTATAGGGAAGACGCCAGACAGGGACGTTACCTTTAGCCTTATAGTGTCAGGTGTAGCACCAGTGAAGAGATGCCATACGGTGAGATACAGCCTGCGGTTTGGGATCAGACCACAGGCAACTATAAATATTGGAGTGACGGCCTCCAGCTGGAAGCTTCCTCAAGAGGCGGATGCCTATGCGGACCAAAGAGAGGATCCAGCAGACGTTGTGGGATCAGACGGATCCTTTTTGCTAATTCAGCGGTACCTGGTAAAGGAGTGCCCAGGGAGATAAATTGCACCAACGGTAGCTCTACTCCCTACACGTGGGTGGGACTGACTCTCATTGGGGGAGAACACGAGGGGTTTTGGTGCCACGCACCCTAGGTACTTTGGGGGACACTCACCCTGTGTTGTTATCATTGTATTGTGTGTTATATTGATGGTACTGTTATATCGTTATTCTACTATCAGTAAACCAATTGTTGTATACAGTTGTGGGTATCAGTTCACTGTATGTGGTCCTGAAAGGGGTTATTCCGCTGCGCTGGGATCCCCCTCAGGTGGAGGCGCTGCACCGAGGAGAACAAGAGCTCACCCCAGGCTCCCAGCAGCGGAGGCTCAGGCCTTCTGTGAGCCACAGGTAACGGCAGCATGCGTAGTTCCCTTAGACATGGGGAAAGGGGGTTACATATTCAAAAAGGTAATGTATAATGTTAAACACAAACTTAGCGATCAAAAGTACATTCCTGGCAGTATAACACACTGAGATACAGTACCAACTATATTGTCCAGAGTCCTGCAGCCCAGATGACTTGAAGGTCAGTTCAAAATTGACCTTCTGAATTGTGATGTAGAAAAAAGTCCTCCTTAGTGCTGGAATCTTGGTGTTGTAAAGGTGAATAAAGGATGAATAAGCTATAGTCCTTTATTCATCCTTTATTCACCTTTACAACCACCTTTGCACATTGGTGTAGGTGTGCACATTGGGCTCAACACCCACAATAGATCTCACAGGTTTGACATCTTTGCCTATAGGGTGCAAGTATCACGCCCCAGAAGTGCACAAGAGGTGAATATACATATTTTATATTTGTTCATTGATATGCACTTTTGTTGTTCTTATCCCATATATCCACCGGAGAAAAACGCCAGAAACACCAAGATTCCAGCGCCAAGGATGAGTTTTTTCTACATCCATATTCAAAAAGGTGTTCCCTCAAACAGCACATATCCACAGAGCTCTGTTATAGTTACCGCAGGGATTTAATGTTACATTAGTTCATAGCTAAAGGTGGTGATACTCACATCCAGACCCTGATACAGGTTTGTTACAGGCTATGGATAAGTGTAAGACCACAGTTAGGTATGATTTAACCATCATATTGTTATTTACAGGGTTCTTTTCCTCTCCCGTCTTCTCTTTTATTACTTAAAATAACCGCCTTTTCGGGTTCTGTCTGGGAGTAACGCCGACTTTGGGTAAGCGGCTTAACGCCATGTTATTTGAAGCTAACACAAGGCAGTGCTAACTTCACATGGCGTTAAGCCTGTGCTACTGAGATCACTAACGGCCATTGGTTTTGCATTTAATTAACTTTGTGGATACACATTAAACGCAGGGAACCGTGTCCTATTTAGGTGACGTCACCCCATAGAGATAACAACATTCATAGATCTATGTACTGTATATAGTGAGTGTTACATAAGAAAAAAAATACTACTTTTATTAATATTATACTGAAGAGGGCTATGAAACGGCAACTTTACTAGATTTCTTGACGGTGACTGCTATATTGATAACTGGGACATGCACTTTTTCCTGTTCAAACACCATTCAAGTAAACAGATGTTGTACACACAATAGTTTTAGCACTGATCAAGGACAATAGCCAGAGGCTATATTGTATAATGGTGAAGTAATTCTGTTAGCAATAGAGAGGAAAAAAGTACCCTACAGAATGCACTCACTGTGTGAGCATGTGTAATAGTTATTTAAATTTAAAACCCTTTTAGGCCCAGGACATAGTGAACTCAGCGTCGCTTAGCCGCGCTGAACAGATGCACAAAGCGAACAGAATAAAGGTGCGCAACTACAATACTTTAAGTGACGTGATAAATGTGATATAAGATACAATAAATGGGTGACCTTAAATATAAATGGAAATGTAGGGAGCGTCTGCAGCTGTGACACCAGGGATGGCTCTGGTCCCCCCTATAAGCACACAGAAATACAAAAAACACAGCGCACAACGCTCATAGTGCATTAAATGATAATTTTAGTAACCAAGGTAAGAAGGTAAGTAATGTGCGTACATTTAAACAAAATTAAACAAGCATTTCAGGGTTATTGTTACCCAAACACCAACGGACGCTCGTGATGGTCTCGTGGCTCTCTCCTTCTCACTCCAAAAACAGCCTCGGTGTAGGGCCTGGATAATCTCCACTCCAGTCACTGGTATGCCAGCCCCTTGCCTCAGGGTAGGTCTTCAGCAGTCTCACGTTTTTAGTAAACAGCAGTCCCGTTTATTGTGCGCTAATGCCCGCTACTGCACAGGTCCAGCTGGCAATCAAGAGGCAGAGCGCACGCTGTTTGGCGTCCTGCTCAAACACTTCCTGGTCTGTGACGTCATGCAATCGCGAGAGTTCGCCGCGAGTCTGCAAATCACCGGACCGGTTCTCTGGGAGTGCTGTGTTGTAGGAGGCTCGCAAAAGTCTTACAGTTCTTTAATCCAACGCGTTTCGAGACCACATGGGTCTCTTCATCAGGGAATAATCTGCTGTTTACTAAAAACTTGAGACTGCTGAAGACCTACCCTGAGGCAAGGGGCTGGCATACCAGTGACTGGAGTGGAGATTATCCAGGCCCTACACCAAGGCTGTTTTTGGAGAGATGCACAAAGCCCCTGCATCTGTAATCAGCACGGCTATAGTTTCTCCCTCCGCATGCTTGCTGATGCGTGCGGAGGCTGAGAAACTTCCCAGAGACAAGCAAGTTTGAAATTTGCCGCTCGGGGATGCGGAGGAGCGTGACCGCTCCCATCCAATGGGGCTGCAGCTGGCATTTTTACTACTGTGTCGGTGTTCATAGCAGAGCCACCAGAACAGAGAGTAGAGGCAGCACAGAGAGGTGTGTGTGTGTGTGTGTGTGTGTGTGTGTGTGTGTGTGTGTGTGTGTGTGTGTGTGTGTGTGTGTGTGTGTGTGTGTGTGTGTGTGTGTGTGTGTGTGTGTGGCACAGAGAGGGGTGTGTGTGTGTGTGTGTAGGCAGCACAGAGAGGTGTGTGTGTGTGTGGTGTATATATATATATATATATGTGTGTGGTGTGTATATATGTGTGGTGTATATATATATGTGTGGTGTATGTGTGGTGTATATATATATGTGTGTGGTGTGTGTGTGTGGCACAGAGAGGGGTGTGTGTGTGTAGGCAGCACAGAGAGGGGTGTGTGGTGTATATATATATATATGTGGTGTATGTGTGTGTGTGTATATATATATTTGTGTGGTGTGTGTGTGTGTGTGTGTGTGTATATATATGTAGCCAGGTCTCCCTTTTCACCGCTGACCCAACTCCTTTTCCAGCATACAGTCACCGCGCACGAGGGAGTGAGGGGACAGGTGCGCGAGTAGCGCGTTACCGTGGAGTGCTGCCCGGTTACCAGGGACGCGAGCGGGCTGGTTGCCGGGGATGCGATTGGGCCGTTGCTAAGGCCGCGGTCGCGTGGCTGCGGTCCCGGCGGCTCAGTGAGCAGAGTGCCGCCATTACACGGGCGTTGCGCATGCGCGAGGGCACCGGAGCGCTTAGAGGACCACTGATAGGTCGCGCATGCGCGGAAGGAACCCCAGAGTCAGGGAGAAGTCTCAAGAGGGTAGGGGCAGTACAGGAGAGGTTGCGGCGGCCATTAGGGATTCGTGCAGGCGCAGGGAAGGCGCGCACGCAGACCCAATGTAAGTGCAGCCTCCACGGGACAATAACTCCCATGAGGCTTAGGGCCAAGCACACCAGGTGCATCAGTGTGGCCAATGAGGGCCAAGGATCTGCAGAGGCAAGTGGATACAATTTGCGGGCTTGGACCACGTTAGGAGTCAAGAGTCAGGAGCAGCCCAGGGAAGGAGGTAGGGTGCAGGAGTCAGGGACTCCCTGCACTAGGCCAGCAGCCCTAAGGTCCAAGTTAGCCCTGATTCCCCACTAGGTTAGTGAGTGTTGCCAGGGACAGCCCTCAGGTTAGGGACCCTGTCATTTACTTTAGTTAGAGCTGGGGAACAGGAAGGGTAGAGAAAGGGACAAGTGGGCTGAGTGTTAGTCTGCAGAGCGTTGCTGCAGGAATTAGGGGAGGTAAGCGACGTGAGACAACTGGGGGGTTCATAGCGGTAACCAGTCCGGGGAGCCATAGCCCAGGGTCCGCGTTGCACGTAGTGTAAGGCAACTGGGGGGTTCATAGCGGTAACCAATCCGGGGAGCCATAGCCCAGGGCCCGTGTTACGAGTAGGGTGGGTGCTAGGTCTTAATGAAGAGATTGATGTCTGGTCTCTGTTTTAATCTGTCATTTTAAATCATTCATAGTGTTACCAATACCAGTAGATTTTTTAATTATATATTTTTTATGTATATATATTATTTATATTCCTTTTCTCGAAACTACAACTGTCTGTGTGTTTAAGGCTAGACCTTATCATTTTCTATATCTTTTTTATCCACTCTTAAACATTTAATACTAGATAGTGATGCTATATGCACTCATCTTGGTTTTAAAATATGACTAACATTTGTCTCTTTATTTCTAGAAGTCTTATTTTTTACAACCGCAAATTGGTTATTAAAATTGAATGTATTTGTATTTTGTTAAATGTTTATTTATCTCCTTACTCTGATTTGAAACGCTGCCCTGCCTCCCCAGGTGGAGAAAGGTTTGTTCATTTATTGTGGCCAATCAAATTAATTTCGAGAGTATATGAACCGGCCCCGGAACTTCCTCCGTTATTCCCTGAAGAAGTATTTTTTGCGAAACTCGTAGGAGAGGGCGCGTTCCTTTATTTTCTTTTTTACTATCCCATTGCGGCTTATTATACTGCATATATCATCTATACGGAGTACGGGACTTCCACTCGTTTCATTATTGAATGCGGAGAGACGCGAGTAACAGAAGGGCGCTATCTGATGACGTCAGAGTTGGCGCGGACTAATCCGGAACTGATCGGGAGATCATTGCGTCTGAGCTGACGGCTGCTGCAGGGAGATCCCTCAAGGAGGTTTGAACTTCCCGCCGAGCTGCTTACCAGAGACCGGAGACCATCACTTCCGATCAGACGGCTGCTGCGGGGAGATTCCTCAAGGAGGCTTGTATTTCCCATTGAGTTGCATGCCAAAGACCGGAGGACGTTCCAGATATACATCAGCCCGCGCCCAGCTGTTCCCGCGAGTGGTAACATGTCCATAACATGTCTTGCTGACATATGCTTTAATTGATGTACGTGCAATAATCACCTTTTATTCTATAAATTGATTTTTAATACTACACCATGAGGTTTTTTTGCGCTGTTCTTTTCTTCTTTTTTTTGGGTGCAGGGACCTACCTGCATAGGATATGCAACCCCGCAGGCCCTAGGAGTTTCCCTTAAGCCACCTAAAGATGCTGTGCTGTAGCGACGGCCTATAGTACAGTGTGTGTCACATTGTTGTAGTGTTAGATAGGGACTCAGCGGACGCTGCGGTTCCAGTGAAGGAGTTCGGGCTCAAGTCGGGGCCACAGAGAATATCTCCAGGTTGGTATCAGATGGAATCATCACGCGTCTGACCCTTTGTGAAGTTGTTGCTGATCTGAGCACCGGAGTGCTCGGCAGGTACTATATAAAGTGCCGTTTGCCTTCAGATTGCCGTCCAAGAACTCAGCTCTCCACTCCGAATGGCCGCCGTTTAGATCCCATGCTGGATGTGGCCTCGTGCGCGTGCGCAGCGTCGTAGTGACGTAATCGCGCTATCAGAGTCCCTGACGCGTTTCGTCACCGCTGGGCGACTTTCTCAAAGGGCTGATAGTGAATGGAATGAAGTCCTGCACTTTTATAGCCAGTCCATCACTTAGCAACCCTCAATAGGACAAATGTTTAACCCATGGTAAGCTGGTAAAGTTGGGCGTAACTAGATGTGCTGCACCCTCATTAAGCACATGATTAAACGACTGACTTGCTGAATGGCAGATCGTGGAAAAAATATATAGACACCTAATTTGGGAAAGATCTACAGAAACATTATACACATATATATAACACAATGGATACTCAAATTCATTGCTGATATTATATAAAATCATTAAAAATGATTCAAATGGATGATCTGAACCAATGGATAAAACGGAAATGCAAAGTTAAAAATAAAATTAAGAAAATTATCCCCTGTTATGTAATATAATGAAATATATAAAAAATGAAATAAAATCGCACACATAAAAAACACACGGGGGTGGCAGCACATTGAGATCTAATAATCATATTTTAAATAAAAGATAGTCAGAACTATTAATTCCTCATCAGAACACCATGCACATATAAACAAAATTGTGTACACATACATAATGAGCAACCGAAAATTAAATAGATCTACACTACTAAACAAGTAAAAGTATATAGATATTGCACGCACTTTTTACTAGAAAAATTATATATATGTATATAGAACATAAGCAAAGAACAACCTCATGACTCAAATGGGCTTATATACTACCCAAATGCTTGTATATAGATGAATATACAGATGTATATTTACTAATGTGTATCAAATGATTTTACTATTTTGAAATAGGGTATATATATTCATCTCCTACAGCTATAGAGATAAAAATAAAACATGATGAGTCAAGTACATATATATTCACAGAGACAATAATATAAGGATACTAAGGAACAATGTATAGTTTATCAATCAATACATAAGTATATTGAATGATTTAACCAACCTTTTTGTTATAAATAACCTCAAGATGGAAATCTAATGAACAGGGAGAGGAGAGAGAAAAAGCAACATGGGCTTAAACTGAGTAAAGTATAATTTACAAAAAAGTATGGAGTAATAATGAGAATAACTATTCAAGTGAAACTATAATTCAAATTTAAGATTAGAAAATATATATATGAGAATAAAAAATATATATTAAGTAATAAATGAAAATATAAAAAAAAGAAATAAAGACAATACTGTCAATGATTTGTATTGGGATGAGGGGATGGACCAAGGATGGGAAGGGACAGGATGGGGCTGGGGAAAGAGGGAAAAGGGGAATGGGGAAAAGGGGGGAAGGATGGGGAGGAAAGGAATGGGGGGAGGGATAGAGGGATAGGGATAAACTGCTTGCTGATGTGGGAGTGAAGGAAAAAGAGGATTACGGGGAATAGGCAGACGAACTGTTCTCCCTCGATTAGAGCGACGAGAGTCCAAGAGGGCAGGAGATCAGACTAGTGTACTAGCATCCAGACACTCATTGAGTCCTCCAGGGGTAAGGGTCCCCAACTGGTGGATCCAATAGGTCTCCTGTCTGTACAAGATCTTAAAACGATCGTCTCCCAGAGCACAGTGTGAAATATGTTCCAGGCCCATTACCGTCATACATTTAGGGTCCTGGTTATGCATGGCTTTATAGTGTCGGGATATACTATTAGCAATCATTCCCTTTATGACACTCCTCCTATGCTCCAAGAAACGAGTGCAGAGAGGTCTTGTGGTGCGTCCAATATAACGTAGCCCGCAACCACACTGGATGCAGTACACCACAAATGAGCTTTGACAATTTATAAAATTCCTAACCTGATAGATAATATCTCTATTGGGAGAACTAAATTCGGATCGGGTCTACAGGTAATACATCTACCTCGTCCACATTTGTGGTTCCCATTAAGACCATTTAACGCTGGTTTTTTGGAACCATTCCCTGATCTCAATTTGGTAGGAGCTATAATGCTCTTCATGCTTCTGGCCTTTCTGTAGACAATCGAGGCCCGGTCCGGAAGAATGCCCTCAAATAAGGATCACATCTGAGAACTCCCCAGTGATTGCTTACTATCTTCTGGATGGCTCTAAAAGACTGGTTGTAGGTTGTTATAAATCTAAGACTAGAATTTCCAGTACTCCCCGCAATCACTGGTGAGTTGTATCCCAGACGAGATCCTTCCTGTCTGAGCATAATGAATGCATGTGACATATACAGCCTTGGCATGATTTTCTGTGTCTTTTGTGTATTTTGCTGGTGTTAACAATTCACTTAGCATTAAACAGTATTATAGTATAAATTCAGACTGAGCATATAGAGATCAAATAGGTCTCATATGAATATAATAAACAACTATTCTGATCTTAATAACAAAGACAAATATTAAGATAAACTATTAACTACATCTCTTGTACAAGCGACATTTCTATAACTAAGGGCCTCATGCAGTAAGCCCCGATAAGGCCTTTCGGCATTTTATAGCCATTTTTTACCTTCCTGATTCAGTAAGTGCCGATAAGTGGGAATTATCGGCAACTTTTCCTCCCGATAAGAACTTATCGGGAGACGGCTGCCGATAAGCCACTTATCGGCACTTTTTAAACCCGGCTGAATTCAGGAAGCCCCGATCAGCTTTTCGGTGCTGATCGGCACCCCAGATTGGAGATTTTATGGCCAATCCAGCTCGCCAACTAAAGTTGGCAACTTACTGGAGGAGAAGCATCGGCTGGGGCGACACTTAGAAAAAATCAGCCCTTTTTCCTGCCTGTGATTGATGACGGCGGTCTCCAGAGCTGATACCCGCACCGGAGACCCCCGGCATTCATCCGAGGCAGGAAAAAGGCATTTAAAAGCCACTTCATTACCTTAGCGGCTAACCGCTAAGGCAATGAAGGGGTTAACCCACCGTGCCATCTTTATTGTGGGTAGCGGGGGTGGGTGAAGGGGGTATTTGGCCCTGGGTGTGAGTTTAGGACTTGCGGGGGGGGTTGCGGGGGCACTTAACCCCTTCACGACCGTAGCGGTTAATACCGCTACGGTCATGAAGGGGTTAAGGCCTCCCGCTACCCACCCGCAAGCCCTAAACAACCACTGATGGGGCTAATACCCCCTTCACCCACCCCCACTACCCACAATAATAAAAAATACACACACCAGCCCCACACTAACTAAATAAATAAATATATATATATATATATGACCCCAACAACACCTATACCCCCCTAACATACAGTATAGTAATGGGCACAATGACTATTATCCACAAATGGATAATAGTGCAGTTGTCCATTTAAAATACATACACAACAATATATTAAATACATATAGTACTCACCACCCATGTCCGGCTGCCACGATGAAGGCCATCCTCATCTTCATCCTGCCCATGCCCCATCCGCTTCTGCAAAACAGACACAATAATTAAAACATCCAATGTAATGTCCCCTAACCCCTTAATCACCATAGCGGTTATTAACCGCTACAGTCATTAAGGGGTTAACCCACCATCACCCACATACCCTCCCCCACTAACCCCCCCAACCACCCTCACCCACTACCCACAGGGGAGTCCTACCAAATACCCTTGGGGCCAAAACCCCCTCCCCCAGCACATACAGTACAATAATGTGCCAAATAACTATTATCCACATAGGCATAATACATTATTTGGCCATTATAAAACACATTAAATACCTTAATAAAATAAAGAAAATTCTACTAACCTCATCAATAAGAAGGCTCCGTCGCCAGCATCATCCTTGGGGTCCGTTGCCAAAATAATAAATAGGCAATACATCTCAATTACATTAACATACCAATGAACCCCTTAATCACCTTATCGGGTACTAACCTCAAAGGTAATTAAGGGGTGAAGCCATCCTGCAATGGCAACACCACTTATGCATAACATCCTCAATGAATTAAAAAGCAATTTCCTAACCAAATCTCATTTAATCATTCAATCTGAAGGCTCAAATGCCACTTAAAACATTGCTTTTACAGTGTATACATGTAGCATAACATGTAAACTACATGTAGACGCTGCAAATCAATGTTAACAATACAGTAAGCCAACTCAAATAGCCTGACATCACAAGAACTATATTATGTAAGCAAATAAAGTCAACATCAATGAATAAACACACATGAATTACATCCCTAAACAATTAAAATACCATCCATACCAATTACACAATTAACTATAGCTATCGTAACAGAGAACAAGTTCAAAACATACTAAAAAGGACACCAACATTTACAATATACTAAAGCAAGCCTCTCCATAACCTACAGTACAGCATACAGCCCAAAACTTACATCTCTCTAATAATAAAATACATTTAACACACATCTATGCATAGCAGCATAGCCACAATCATTTACAATACAGAAAGTCAAGTTTTAAAAACACTATTATTTCTTACCCTGTATGTATATATCTCTCTAGACATAAATACATACATACATACAGTGGCAAGAAATTATATGCATAAAAAAAAATCAAGACATGAAAAAGCAAAAATAAACACAGTTACATTAAATACATTTCTTTATTTAACTTACCATTACTTGCACCCCACCGACTCCCGTTGATCAGCTTACTCACGAACCAATCCACGAACAGGAACCCATAAAATAAGAAAACATAAAATAATAAACATTAAAATAATAAAACATGACAATCCAGGGGTCTTCTAGTTGTAATCCATCTTCATCTGTATTCTTCTACCTTCTTCCGGGGTCTTCTTGCCGTCCGGTGCCACGCCCTGGTCTTCTTTCTTCAGAGGAGGTCCTTCCTCCTCAGCGTCTGGCTTCAAAATGAGACGACATAGACTTTTAAAGGCCTATGACATCACATTTTCGTCATATGGTTCACACGGCCCTGATTGGGCCGTGAAAACCATGTGTTTTGGCCGATGTAAAAAAAAATGATGACGTCACTTAAAGGCAATGACAGCACAGCCAATCAGAATGGCTTTGCTGCAATTGCCTTTAAGATGACGTCATGAAAAGACACATGGCCGGACTCACATGGTACGGCAGCCAATCAGAGCGTGGGAAGTCTATCCCTACTCTGATTGGTTCAAGTACCATGTGACAGAGGCTTTCAATGACGTCACATCCTTTCTCCCCCAAGCCTCTGTCACATGGTACTTGAACCAATCAGAGTAGGGATAGACTTCCCACGCTCTGATTGGCTGCCGTACCATGTGAGTCCGGCCATGTGTCTTTTCATGACGTCATCTTAAAGGCAATTGCAGCAAAGCCATTCTGATTGGCTGTGCTGTCATTGCCTTTAAGTGACGTCATCATTTTTTTTTACATCGGCCAAAACACATGGTTTTCACGGCCCATTCAGGGCCGTTGGAACCTATATGACGAAAATGTGACGTCATAGGCCTTTAAAAGCCTATGTCGTCTCATTTTGAAGCCAGACGGCGAGGAGGAAGGACCTCCTCTGAAGAAAGAAGACCAGGGCATGGCACCGGACGGCAAGAAGACCCCGGAAGAAGGTAGAAGAATACAGATGAAGATGGATTACAACTAGAAGACCCCTGGATTGTCGTGTTTTATTATTTTAATGTTTATTATTTTATGGTTTTTTATTTTATGGGTTCCTGTTCGTGGATTGGTTCGTGAGTAAGCTGATCAACGGGAGTCGTGGGGGCAAGTAATGGTAAGTTAAATAAAGAAATGTATTTAATGTAACTGTGTTTTTTTTTGCTTTTTCATGTCTTGATTTTTTTTTATGCATATCATTTCTTGCCACTGTATGTATGTATGTATGTATGTATGTATGTATGTATGTATGTATGTATGTATGTATGTATGTATGTCTAGAGAGATATATACATACAGGGTAAGAAATGATAGTGTTTTTAAAACTTGATTTTCTGTATTGTAAATGATTGTGGCTATGCTGCTATGCATAGATGTGTGTTAAATGTATTTTATTATTAGAGAGATGTAAGTTTTGGGCTGTATGCTGTACTGTAGGTTATGGAGAGGCTTGCTTTATTATATTGTAAATGTTGGTGTCCTTTTTAGTATGTTTTGAACTTGTTCTCTGTTACGATAGCTATAGTTAATTGTTTAATTGGTATGGATGGTATTTTAATTGTTTAGGGATGTAATTCATGTGTGTTTATTCATTGATGTTGACTTTATTTGCTTACATAATATAGTTCTTGTGATGTCAGGCTATTTGAGTTGGCTTACTGTATTGTTAACATTGATTTGCAGCGTCTACATGTAGTTTACATGTTATGCTACATGTATACACTGTAAAAGCAATGTTTTAAGTGGCATTTGAGCCTTCAGATTGAATGATTAAATGAGAGTTGGTTAGGAAATTGCTTTTTAATTCATTGAGGATGTTATGCATAAGTGGTGTTGCCATTGCAGGATGGCTTCACCCCTTAATTACCTTAGAGGTTAGTACCCGATAAGGTGATTAAGGGGTTCATTGGTATGTTAATGTAATTGAGATGTATTGCCTATTTATTATTTTGGCAACGGACCCCAAGGATGATGCTGGCGACGGAGCCTTCTTATTGATGAGGTTAGTAGAATTTTCTTTATTTTATTAAGGTATTTAATGTGTTTAATAATGGCCAAATAATGTATTATCCCTATGTGGATAATAGTTATTGTACTGTATGTGCTGGGGGAGCGGGTATTGGCCCCAAGGGTATTTGGTAGGACTCCCCTGTGGGTAGTGGGTGAGGGTGGTTGGGGGGGTTAGTGGGGGAGGGTATGTGGGTGATGGTGGGTTAACCCCTTAATGACTGTAGCGGTTAATAACCGCTATGGTGATTAAGGGGTTAGGGGACATTACATTGGATGTTTTAATTATTGTGTCTGTTTTGCAGAAGCGGATGGGGCATGGGCAGGATGCAGATGAGGACAGCCTTCATCGTGGCAGCCGGACATGGGTGGTGAGTACTATATGTATTTAATGTATTTATTGTTGTTTATGTATTTTACATACACAGGGGGTGTATGTTGTGTATTGCAATGTTTATTGGGGGCAAATGTCCCCAATAAACATGCTATTCTGCCTTAACCCCTTCATTGCCTTAGCGCCTATCCGCTATGGTAATGAAGCAGCATTTATGTATTTTTAATAATATTGTGCGGAAGCAGGGGGCCCCCTGAGCTGAACCGCATTAATTTGTGTCTCAGAGACCCCCTGCTTCCCGAATTACAGGCCCCGGTTTGGGGCATCGGTTACAGTGTCGCCGCCATATTTATAGCGGGCACGTCACGAATGGGACGCTATAAAGATGGCGGCGACACTGCCACCCGATGACACATTCCGGGGCCTGTAACTCGGGAAGCAGGGGGTCCCTGGTCCACAAAGTGATGCGGTTCAGCTCGGGGGACCCCCTGCTCACTGTACAGTATTATTAAATAAATATTAATGCTGCTTCGCTACTGTAGCAGATACCCTGTAAGGTAAGGAACGAGTCTTTATTGATTTGTGTGTTTTACTCATAGTGTAGATGTGCAGAGGGTCTCCGGAGCTGAAGCATTTTTGTTTTAGGTCCGGGGACCCCCTGCTCCCTGAGATACAGGCCCCTTTAGGGGGTGCCGGTATCCATCTGCTTTGTGTACATGCCGCGGTCACGTGATCGGGACCTTTAAATGCAGAGGGATACCGGCACCTCATAAAGGGGCCTGTATCTCGGGGAGCAGGGCGTCCCCCGACCTGAAACCAATGCGGTTCAACTCCGGAGACCCCTTCACATGTACACTATGAATAAAAGTTGTTTAAAAATACTTTATTTGTTGCCGATGTTTGCGCTGAGAGAGCAGCTTGTCTCTCTCTGCTGCAAACATCTATCGGCAGACAAGGCCTATCGGAAGGCTTATCGGGAGCCAGCCTGTATCGGCACAGGCTCATCGGCAGTTTTGCTTTCGCAGTGCTTCGGCAGGGATTGGAAGGATTCGGCCCTTAATGAATACTGCGAGGGCAAATCGCCAAAAAAAGGCCGATCCCCCACCTATCCGCCACACTTGGTGAAAAGATTTTATCTGGCCTTACTGCATGAGGCCCTAAGAGTTTTAGTGGATAGCGGGCATATAGGGACAGGTCTTGGACGTATATACCCGATCACTCTTTCCAATTGTATTTTAATACTCAATAAAAGGGTTTTAAATTTAAATAACTATTACACATGCTCGCACAGTTAGTGCATTCTGTAGGGTACTTTTTTCCTCTCTATTGCAAACATATCCAGCCCTATATTGCACCTCTGTGTAACTATGCCTTCTATTTCTAATTGCTATAGGCTGATGCGGACATATCCTCATTGTCTTTACCCTACCCTATTCTGTATATGAAGTAATTCTGTGTAAGATGAAACATGAGTAGGAAGCTGTTTGAAAGGGGACAATTGAAGATCCAGGAGTAAGCCCATTCTTCAAGTGAATGCTAGATTCTAGGCCCGTTAACGTGTCCGATAAGCCCCTACGAATGACTTTAGGAGAGCCGCTGCACTAGGGTACTGTAAGCACTTTAGATGTGAGACCCTGCGAACCTTAACCAGGATAAAACTGACCATGACCAGGTAATTCTTCAAAACCAAACTCTAACAAACTGTGATGTATTTCTTAGCTAACTCAGAAATCTCAGTATGCAAAAAATGTGAGTAACCATTTGTAAATGTATATATGGATATCCTAAACATTGTGACATCCAATCAGTACGAGGCTCATTTTAATTGGGCATGCCTAGTGAAGGTACGAGGAAGTTCTGAAACATCTGTGACCTGTGAAACTGAGTGAGTATGGGTTTTTGCAGTTGGAAACACCAAAAAAAAAAATACCGTTTAGAGCTTGTTTACATTGGATGAACATTATTGAAGGGTATAGCTGGATCATTAACATAATAGATCCAAATATCTTTAATTGAAGTTTTAGTCACAGAACATACAGTATATAACAATTGTGTTATACAATTGTGATTGGAACATATATTTCCCTGACCTCCGTCCACTTGTGAATAAACTGCCTCTCTCCAACTATACTCCAGATTACTCCAAACCTCTACAGTAATAGGGAGGATTGCCTCTTTATCTCAGCAGTGAGAACAGGTAATTTAATATATTTTTAATGCATCTAATGTTTATGTTTCATTGTTACATAATTAATATTATTGTATTGTTATTTTTTTTAACTCACTTTCTCTGCTGGAGCATTAATAATAAGTCTTAGGAGGTCCTTGGGAGTATGGTTTATCACTGTGGGCATGTACTGTATATTTTGTATTAAATATTTTTCTATTTTTTTGCACGTTCATGTTATTTTTTGGTAGACTTTTGTGCTCTATTTTCACTACATGAATGTGTTCTCATTGCAACATCTTATTTGCATTTTTAATTTGTCAGGTCTAGTTTTATTTGCCTGCTTAATATGCGTCAGTGTAATGTGTAGACATTTAGTTTGAAGGAGACACTTTTAATAGTTGTTTTTAAAAGTCGACCATTAAAAGACAACTTCTAGAAACCAGAACACAGTTCCCATTATAATTGCAACTTTCTCAACAGTCTTGCCAGTTATACTTAATTGCTTAGCTATAACCACTGTTATAAATTGAAGCCTTCCTGTTACAACAGAGAGTTATGTGAAATCACTTTACAGGGCTGAGTGTCCTGCTAACTGTAAGGAGAGTTAGGAGCAGTGATAATGTGAATGTAAAGAATGATATCTACTGATACTGAGAGATTAGCAGTAGAGAGATGAGAACCAAAGCAGTAGTTACAAACACATTACACCTGAAGTCTTTTTCTTAATTCAGTAAAATAACTTATTAAGTTAAAGAGTGATTCAAAACATCTACTGCAATAAAAATGCATTCAGAAGTCCAGCAGGAAGTTCCAGGGTTTCTAGTTTTGCACATGTAACCCAGGCCCCTCTGGGCTCTCTTCACTTCCCCTCCCTTTCGTTCACCTCCGCTGCGGTCAGTAGAGTTGCGGGCGGTTACAGGGGCAATCGGGTTGCCGGTGCTCCTAGGCGAGATGTCGAGAAGGGCGCCGCCATCTTTGTTATGCGCACGCATGCGCAGCACAGTCACGCACGCGCAGAAGTGTATTGAAAGTCCGGCGGCCATGTTGGGGTTGCTGTGAGATTTTGCGCATGCGCAGGAAGTCGCGCATGTGCAGTTTAAGCGTGCGAAGCGGCAGCCAATCGTAGGAGGCTTTTAGCAGGGACTACAAGTCCCATGAGTCTTAGGGAGGCACCATGTGACGCCACACAGCCAATAGGGAAATAGTTTCCCCTGCAAGGGGAATTAGATACAATTTGTGCACTGGAGACCGCGTTAGTTGGAAGTTAGACACAGAAGGGGTAAGATGTGAGTGTGCAGGTGCCTGTGGCATCTGCAATAGGCCAGAGACCCTGATAGACCACAGCTAGGCCCAACTCCCCTCACTTTTTGACTGCTACAGGGACAGGCCCAAAGATAGGGAAACTGCCCATGTAGCTAGTAGTGAGGGACACAGCCAGGACACAGCGGCATCCTGGCTCTTGGTGGTCTGGGACCAGACCACCCCATGGAAGAGACTGTCCTTGAGGTGACATCCCACGCAGGGACCACCCCACACGGAAGCACCGGAGTCGCGGATCATCGTTGGGTCCGTGTACCCCATTGCAGGACGCAGCACACCCAGGTGCGGATGTACCCAGCAGGTACCCCACACACAAGTACACCAATATACACTATAGTAGCAGCACTGACCAAATATAAGGGTGAGATGTTATATCCTTGTAGACACTAGAGTGGTTTGGTGCCCGAGGGCCCCGTCAGGTACTGTGGGGACTGTGAACAAGTGTGTGGGGCACTGGGCGGGTGGTTACGGCCGTGCAAGGCCTGGTGGGTAGGCTGTAACCAGTAGCCATACTATCGTTCTGTAGTAAAGTTGTACTTTATGTTTTACCCCTTGTGTGTGGTTATTGTATACGCATATGTATATAGGTCCTGTAATGGGTAATTCCACACAGTAGAATAGTAGTAACCTCTAAAGTAATTAAAGTTAACCCCTCCTGCAACCCTCCCGGTAGACCTAACCACCCACACTTAGCCAACTACAAGCTTCACTCACCCTCTACCACCATCAAACTATTATTTAACCCCTTCATTACCTTAGTGGTTAGGCACTAAGGTAATGAAGCTGCCTGTAAATGAATTTTTATTACATAGGATTGAAGCAGGGGGTCTCCGGAACTGGTATTAATGCGGATCAGCTCCGGAGACTCCAGGCTTTAATCGATGTAGTGAGAATATATTTTCTCCTTCATATGCACATTGCAAATCCGATCTTGCCACCCTTCAGGTGGAAAGCACAGAATCAGTGAGTTGCAGATGCGATGCGCACCTCGGAGCTACCTAAATAGCTCGATTTCTCACAAAATGTGAGTTAGAGAACATTTTGAGCTCCCGCTCGGTTTCACTGAGGGGGAGTGCTACTGATCGGGAAGAAGCAGTTTTCTTGCAAGTTTGCCATGTTATCTGAGCTTTCTGAATAGCTACAGTACACTTGCAAACTCGCTAGAAAAGTGCTCTAAACTGTTGATAAGTATGTATGTATGTATATCTTTATTTATATAGCGCCATTAATGTACTGTACATAGTGCTTCACAACAGTAATAAACATAACATAACCATATAAATAACAAATTCTACAAATAACACATAACGGGAAGAAGTGCTTCTGACATAAAAGTTACATTTAGGAAAAGGAGTTCCTGCCCCGAAGAGCTCACAATCTCATTGGTAAGTAGGCATAATGTACAGAGACAGTAGGAAGGTGTTTTGGTAAGTGCATCTGCAAGGGGCCAAGGTCGATGTATGAGGTATATCAGCCACAGGAAGCAGAAAAAGCCACTCCTTGAGAAAGGGCAGTCTATGCCCGAAACGCGTGGGAGGAGGTCTCTCTATTTTTGTCTGTCTTGAGTATCCGTTTTATGTACTGTAGCTCAATAAAGTTTTTTGCTTTTCATTTTTCGCTGGTGAGTCTCAGTCTATAGGAGTGGCTGCTGCATCGATCTCCATTTTTTCTATATCAGCCACAGAGCTACTCATATGCTTTGATAAGGAGGTGGGTTTTAAGATGGGTATTACATTTGAATAGAGAGGGTGCCAGTCAGATATTGAGGGGAAGGGCATTCCAAAGGTATGGGGCAATCAGTGAGAAAGGTTTAAAGTGGGAGACGGCTTTAGACACAAAAGGGGTAGAGAGAAGACATCCTTGAGCAGAATGCAAGAGTCGGGATGGTGTATAGCAAGAAATTAGGTCTTAGCTGGAAGATGAGGCAGAAGAGTGTAAAGCCTTAAAAGTGAGAGGAGGAGAATTGAGTGTGTGATACGGGATTTGATAGGAAGCCAGGAGAGGGATTTCAGCAGGGGAGACGCTGAGACAGATTTAGGAAAGAGTGGAGTGATTCTGGCAGCAGCATTTAGGATAGATTGTAGGGAAGACAGGTGAGAGGCAGGAAGGCCGGACAGCAGGATGTTACAGTAGTCGAGGTGGGAGAGAATGAGGGTCTGTGTCAGAGTTTAAGCAGAAGAGCAACAGAGGAAAGAGCGTATCTGTGTAATATTGCGGAGAAAAAAAATTACAGGTTTTAGCTACCTTTTGAATGTGAGAGGAGAATGTGTGAGATAAGTCGAGTGTAACCCTTCAGGCAGCGTGCTTGGGCTACTGGGTGAATGATAGTACTTCCAACTGTAATGTAGAAGGAGGTAGTGGAAGGATATATGAGGAGCTCCATTTTTTACATATTAAGTTTATGTCAGCAGAGGGACACCCATGATGATATAGTGGAGATACATACAGAAACTTTGGTCTGTACAGCAGGTGTATGGTCAGGGGTTGAAAAGTAAATTTGTGTGTCGTCAGCATAGAGGTGATAATGAAACCCAAGAGATGTGATTATGTCACCTAGAGAGAGTGTGTAAAGAGAGAAGAGAAGAGGTCCCTGGACAGAGCCCTGTGGTACCCCATAGAGAGATCGCTAGAGGAGGAGGTGTTAGCAAAAGATGGGAGAGGTACAAAGGTACAAAGTACGATGGGAGAGGTAAAAGGAAATCCAGGATAAAGCTTTGTTACGGACACCAAGATTATGGAATGTGAAAGAGAAGAGGATGGTCCATGGTATCAAATGCTGCAGAGATTTCGAGTAATATAAGCAGAGTGTAATGACCTTTGTCTTTGGCAGCATGGAGGTCATTAGTTATTATATTAAGGGCTGTTTCAGTGGAGTGAGCAGTGCAGTCAGATTGTAGAGGGTCTGGGAGAGAATAGGTGGTGAGAAAATGGAGTCAAAGTTTACTAGATAGGCCCCATAGTATCCTGCAGGATATTGGAACTGTGTTGGATAAATAAAACTGATATGAGGCACTGGTGAATTTAAAAAGCTGAGCTTCATACAATTTCTAATTCAGCTTGTTAGGTCATCTCTGTGGCTAGACTTTATTTCCCAATAAAAAAGAATATAACAATGGACTGTTTTATTACCCATCTGATTGATTACACATTGATTGTAAAAGTATAAAAGATTACAAAGGCTGCAGAAGAAAGCATACAGGTATTTTAATGGGTGACCTAAATTATCCTAACGTACATCAGATAAATGTTCACTCAATACATGCTACAAAGATACAATATCTCTATACTGTAGATTACTGTCTTTTGAATCATCTTGTTCCAATGTTCACAAGTGAGGCTTGATTTAACTATAATAGAATTTAAAATAATAATGTAAGGGACTTCAGTCAAATCAAATAAGTCCCACAGTGAAAATTATTGTCATATCTGCCACTCCACAGAAAAGACTTTCAAATTGTCTTCCAAATTCTGTCTTCCAAATTCTTAACAAAAACCAACAGGAAGTTCAAAATTCTCACAAGGAAAAAAATTATGGTCTAATCCACCATGTGACTAGCATAAGTATTTACCTTTATTATTACATTGTATTTTTCCCTCATATCACTGAAAATTTCACATTACAATTATACAATCCTTTTTTTTTTTACTTGTGAGAATTTAGCCTTTTTGTTGATTTAACTATAAGCAGAGACCTGGTCAGATGCAAGATATAACCTCCAGCAATCAGCTTGGAAAGAATAACCAGAATGTCATTAAATATAATATCTTTCTTAGGAAAGCTTTCACAAGAGCGTACCGCTATAAAAAGGTGGAATACTCAGGAATAACAGCACCAATCGGTGGAAAATGTGATGGTCTAATTCGAAATGAAATAATGTAATGAAGAACAGGAAAACAAAACATAATGCCAGCTAAAAAGCCAAGTCTGACATGGATTAACAGTACCGTAAAGACAACTATTAGAGTCAATGTATTTATTTACAACATGTTTTACCAGGAAGTAATACATTGAGAGTTACCTCTCGTTTTCAAGTATGTCCTGGGCATAGAGTTATAATGACAGATACATTGTTACAAATACATGGGTACATTAGGTGAACAGGGTTATACATGATATATAAAGACATTGCATTACATTAGGTAAACAGGGTTATACATTAAATATAAAGACATTGCACAAACAGTTAAAGATAAAATAAGTTATAGGCGTATGTAACAGTTACAGACCACATTAAGATGTGAGACAGCTTTAATCGTCATCATTAAAAAAAATAAAAGCATACCAAGGAAAGTTTAATAGAAAAATAATAAATAAACTGTAGCCTGTTCAATAAGAATAAGGCAAAGTGAAGTGAAGTATAAAGAACACCTTGTAGCAATCAGGAATCCTGTAAGTGAGCTAGTTGGACATTTGGACTATAGTAGGGAACCGCTGCTAAACTTCAGTCCTCAAGACCCCAGCAAGTCAGGTTTTAAGGATATCCCAGCTTCAGCACAGGTGGCTCAATTAGGGGCTCAGTCAACACTTGATCTGTTTAACCCCCTTCTGATGAGTTTCTTCTGTGCTGCTCCTGTGGGTGCTTTCCCACATTAGCATTTAGAGACAGTGATTGAATAAAGAAGTCCAGACAGAAAGAGCCTCATAGTACAGAATATTCTTAGAAGTATATGTAACAAAGTAACAAAATGCACTTACAGTGTTTCAACTTTATCAAACTGCTCATCAGTTTAAGTTCTAAACCTGTAGCCTCGTGGTGGGTGTCTTTCAGAGTCTGAGTAATGTGGAGTGTGAGCCTAAATGAACTAACATTGTTCACAGTGAATATATACATATATAGTGTATATATACACTATATATAATATATATATATATATATATATTAGCTTTTGTACCAGGCTTCGCCCGGGGAATGTAATATTGAATACATGTCCACGCCCCCCCCCCCCATACCTCCCTGCTGGCGGCACATCTCCACGCCCCCCCCCCTGCTACTGGATGTAGTGCGGGGTGAGATTAATCTCTTTCTGTGTGTGTCTGTCTGTCTGTGTGTGTGTATATGTGTGTATATGTGTGTGTGTGTGTGTCCCCGCTGCTGGAACATGTCCCCACATGTTATCGGGTGTATACGGATATATATCTGAGAAGCCTCCACTTCACCGACCATCGCCTCACAGCAAACATCACTGCCATCGTGAAAGGATGTTTAATCCGTATTCACACTACAGGCATACCCCGGTTTAAGGACACTCACTTTAAGTACACTCGTGAGTAAGTACATATCGCTCAATAGGAAAACGGCAGCTCACGCATGCACCTGTCAGCACGTCCTGAACAGCAATACCGGCTCCCTACTGCACGAAGCTGTGCGCAGCGGGGAGGCCATAGAGACTGTTACACATGAGTTATTTACATCAGTTATGCATGTATATGACGATTGCAGTACAGTACATGCATCGATAAGTGGGAAAAAGGCAGTGCTTCACTTTAAGTACATTTTCGCTTTACATACATGCTCCGGTCCCATTGCGTACGTTAATGCGGGGTATGCCTGTACTTTCCGGTCGTATTATTTGTTTTATTACTGGGAAAGGGCTGCGCCAGTCACCGCCCGGGGACTGGCCAACGCCAACATATACACATGAAATACGTGCTGCTGGGTACAGGAGGGTCCTTGCTCGGTATACTCACTCTGCCCTGGAACTGCTTCTCATCCACGTCGCTCATGGCGGCGGCTGCTGCTGCTCTAGCAAAGTGGATACTCGAGGGAAGATCAGACCGGCAGCGGCTGCTGCTCCAGCACGTTTCTCCCAGTCCCTCTGCGCTTTTTTCTCTCTGTCTTTTCATCCCCCCCCCACACCCGTTGGTACATCTCCCCCAACTGGCGGCACATTTTCCTGGCCCCCCTCCCATTGGTACATCTCCCTCCGCTAGCTGGCACATCTCCCCCCGCTGGAAATCTCCCCCTCCTCCCCCCTGCTGACACATCTCCCCCCCTTCCCGACCCCCCTGCTGGAACATCTCCCCCGCACATCTCACATGGCCAGTGATTCCCACCTTTTTTTGTTTGGAGGAACCCTTTAAGTATTTTGTAAAATTTCAGGGGAACCCCTATCTGGATGACACATGTTCGATAGGGGTAAATCACAATATAGATGTGTAAAGCAGTAGGGGGTAATAAATAATAATAACTCATACTTTTGAATAAACAATGTGTATATATATTTTGTAATGATTTTGGTTTAAACACCCCCCCTGCATCTCCCATCACCTCCCCCCCTGCATCTCACATCACCTCCCCCCCCCTGCATCTCACATCACCCCCCCACGGATCGATCTCTCTCCCCCTCTCCTTTCTCCCTTGTCTCTCCCCTCCCTCTCCTTCTCTCTCCTCTCCCTCCTCTCTCCTCTCCCTCCTCTCTCCTCTCCCCTCTGCCTCTCCCTCCTTCTCTCTCTCTCCTCTCCCTTCACTCGCCTCTGCCACTCCCTCCTTCTCTCTCTCCTCTCCCTTCTCTCCCCTCTGCCTCTCTCTCTCTCCTCTCCCCCACACCTCTCCCTCTCTCCTCTCCCCCACACAGACAGTGTCACACACACACACACACACACAGTCACAGTTACACACACACACACACGCACACGCAGCACGCACACGCACACGCACACGCACACGCACACGCACACGCACACACACACACACACACGCACACACACACACACACACACACACACACACACACACTGACACACACACTGACACACACACTGACACATACACACAGTGACACACACTGTCACACAGTGGCAAACACACACACAGTCACACACACTCACAGTGTCATACAAGTGGGTCACACACACACAGTGTCACACACACACTGTCACACACAGTGTCACACACACACACAGTGACACACACTGTCACACTGTGACACAGTGGCAAACACACACAGTCACACACAGTCAGCAAAAACTCTGTCCCTCACTCCCTCAGCACACATGTAAGGAGAAGTAGAAGAAGCAGCAGCCCCCCTTCTCCTCCCCTGAAGTGCAGGGCTGCTAGAGCAGCTCCGAGGAGGAGAGCGGAGAGGGGAGAGGAGGGGGGAGTGGTGAGTGCGGGCGGCCATGGGACTGCGGAGGCTTGGATGAGAATCACTGCACATGAAACACAGAGGTCAGTTCCAGTAGAGGCCACGCCCCCTCCCTTGGTAGCCACGCCCCCTCCCTTGGTAGCCACGCCACCTCCCTTGGTAGCAAAGCAGCAGCTCCAAGGAGGTGAGCGGAGGGGGAGTAGTGAGTACGGGCGGCCATGGGACTGCAGAGCCTTGGTTGAGAATCACTGCACATGAAACACAAGGGCTCAGTTCCAGTAGAGAGCCCTCCCTTGGTAGCCACGCCCCTTATTTGGTAGCCACGCCCCCCTTATTTGGTAGGCCACACCCCGCACCCTGCCTTTAACCTGCTGTCCAGCCGAGTGAAACTTAGAATGTCCATAACTTGGGGTGTGTGGAAAAAAGCAACCTCCTCTGGCGCTGAGGAAAGGATATGGAGTGGAGAGAGGACGCAATTCTTCTTTTCACCAATGACCTCAGAGAAAAGAGAAAGACAAAACATGCAGAATGCCTGCAATAGTGCATTACCCAGGGATATAGATGAAAAAGAGCAATTTATTACAATATAAAAATAACCATTAAAAATGCAATCTTATACTATATTAGTGAAAGCACTGTATGCCTGCCCTGTCTGGATGTCCGGTGTCCCTAGGGGAAATATCATTGGTCCCTTGGGCCGCCCGCCCCCCGCACACCTCTCATTGGCCTGAGGCTGAGTGACGACACACACACACACACACACTCACCCTCCTCAACGCACACACACACACACACTCCACCCTCCTCAACGCACACACACATACACACTCCACCCTCCTCAACGCACACACACACACACACACACACACTCCACCCTCCTCAACGCACACACACACACACTCCACCCTCCTCAACGCACACACACTCCACCCTCCTCAACACACACACACACTCCACCCTCCTCAACACACACACACTCCACCCTCCTCAACACACACACACACCACTCCCCCCCCTCTGTCCGTCCCCCATCACGTGCGCCGCCCTGCACCGGCTCCGGACGGAGGGGAAGCGCGGCCCTCCTACCCCAGCCGTTCCCTTACCTCCCGGCGCTACCTCCCCCTCAGGTAAGTCACTGCGCGTCCCGCCTCAGCCTCAGGCCCACTGCGCTCCCGCCTCAGCCTCAGGCCCACTGCGCGTCCCGCCTCAGCCTCAGGCCCACTGCGCGTCCCGCCTCAGCCTCAGGCCCACTGCGCGTCCCACCTCAGCCGCAGGCCCACTACGCAATCCCGCCTCAGCCGCAGGCCCACTGCGCGTCCCGCCTCAGCCGCAGGCCCAACTCCGTGTCCCGCCTCAGGCCCACACAGGGCGCTTCCTACCACCGCTCAGCTGGACGGCACATCGGGGGACCAAGCGGCGGCGCGGGGGCGGGGGGAGGGCGAGCGCGAGTCACGGGGAACGGGGGGGGCGAGCCGCGAGTCACGGGCGGGGGGGGGGGGGGGCGAGCCGCCACTCACGGGGGAACGGGGGGGGGGGGGGCGAGCCGCGAGTCACGGGGAATGGGGGGGGGGGGGGCGACTCTCGGGGGAACGGGCGAGCCCAGAGTCTTGGGGAACGGGGGGGGCGAGTCACGGGGAACGACCACTACGCCGAACCAGGAGGGGGGGGGCATGCACATACATAAATTATGACAATACATATGCCCACTGCTCTCCATCCCCCCCCACTCCCCTTTCCCCCCCCACTCCCCTTTCCCCCCCCCACTCCCCTTCCCCCCCCACTCCCCTTTTCCCCCCCCACTCCCCTTCCCCCCCCCACTCCCCCTTCCCCCCCCCCCCCACTCCCCTTCCCCCCCCCCCACTCCCCTTTCCCCCCCCACTCCCCTTTCCCCCACCCACTCCCCTTTCCCCCACCCACTCCCCTTTCCCCCCCACTCCCCTTTCCCCCCCCCACTCCCGTTTCCCCCCCCACTCCCGTTTCCCCCCCCACTCCCCTTTCCCCCCCACTCCCCTTTCCCCCCCCACTCCCCTTTCCCCCCCCCACCTCCCCTTCCCCCCCCACTCCCCTTCCCCCCCCACTCCCCTTTCCCCCCCACTCCCCTTTCCCCCCCACTCCCCTTTCCCCCCCCACTCCCCTTTCCCCCCCCACTCCCCTTTCCCCCCACCCACTCCCCTTTCCCCCCCACTCCCCTTTCCCCCCCCACTCCCGTTTCCCCCCCCACTCCCCTTTCCCCCCCCACTCCCGTTTCCCCCCCCACTCCCCTTTCCCCCCCACTCCCCTTTCCCCCCCACTCCCCTTTCCCCCCCACTCCCCTTCCCCCCCACTCCTCTTCCCCCCCCCACTCCCCTTTCCCCCCCACTCCCCTTTCCCCCCCCGCTCCCCTTTCCCCCCCGCTCCCCTTTCTCTCCCCGCTCCCCTTCCCCCCCCACTCCCCTTTCCCCCCCCCCCCCACTCCCCTTTCCCCCCCGCCTCCCCTTTCCCCCCTGCTCCCCTTTTCCCCCCACGCTCCCCTTTCCCCCCCGCTCCCCTTTTCCCCCACGCTCCCCTTTTCCCCCCCACTCCCCTTTCCCCCCCCCGCTCCCCTTTCCCCCCCCCGCTCCCCTTTCCCCCCGCTCCCCTTTCCCCCGCCTCCCCTTTCCCCCCCCCTCTGCTCCCCTTTCCCCCCCTCCACTCCCCTTCCCCCCCCTCTGCTCCCCCTTCCCCCCCTCCGCTCCCCCTTCCCCCCCCTCCCACCCCCCTTCCCCCCTCCTCCACCCCTTCCCACCACCCTTCGCCTTCCTGCCCGCCTTCCCGCCTCTGCTTTCGCGCCCACCCGCCTCTGCCTTTCACCCACCCTTACTCCGCCCGCCTCTGACTTTCACCCACCGCCTCACAGCCGCTGCACGCACTCAACAGACACCCGCCACACTCGACACATACCTGCCGCCACACACACCTGCTGCCTCCCGCCCCCTATGCACCGACATCACTGACCCCACCTCCTCACACCCTAGCAGGACCCCCACTCACAGACAGCACTCACAACCCACGCGCCACCCGCTGCCTCACACCCTAGCAGGACACACGCCTCACATTTTTACATCTGTTATGTCACCAAAATAGACATTGTATTGTGGTGTGTTTACAATACGTGTCCCGCCTCAGGCCCACACAGGGCGCTTCCTACCACCGCTCAGCTGGACGGCACATCGGGGGGACCAAGCGGGCGCCGGGGGGGCGGGGGGAGCGCGAGTCACGGGGAACGGGGGGGGGCGAGCCGCGAGTCACGGGCGGGGGGGGGGGGGGCGAGCCGCCACTCACGGGGAACGGGGGGGGGCGAGCCGCGAGTCACGGGGAATGGGTGGGGGGGGGGCGACTCACGGGGGAACGGGGCGAGCCCAGAGTCTTGGGGAACGGGGGGGGCGAGTCACGGGGAACGACCACACGCCGAACCAGGAGGGGGGGGGCATGCACATACATAAATTATGACAATACATATGCCCACTGCTCTCCATCCCCCCCCACTCCCCTTTCCCCCCCCACTCCCCTTTCCCCCCCCCCCACTCCCCTTCCCCCCCCACTCCCCTTTCCCCCCCCCACTCCCCTTTCCCCCCCACTCCCCTTCCCCCCCCACTCCCCTTCCCCCCCCCACTCCCCTTTCCCCCCCCCACTCCCCTTTCCCCCACCCACTCCCCTTTCCCCCACCCACTCCCCTTTCCCCCCCACTCCCCTTTCCCCCCCCACTCCCGTTTCCCCCCCCCACTCCCGTTTCCCCCCCCCACTCCCCTTTCCCCCCCACTCCCCTTTCCCCCCCACTCCCCTTTCCCCCCCCACTCCCCTTCCCCCCCACTCCCCTGCCCCCCCCACTCCCCTTTCCCCCCCACTCCCCTTTCCCCCCCACTCCCCTTTCCCCCCCACTCCCCTTTCCCCCCCCACTCCCCTTTCCCCCCCCACTCCCTTTCCCCCACCCACTCCCCTTTCCCCCCCACTCCCCTTTCCCCCCCCACTCCCGTTTCCCCCCCCACTCCCCTTTCCCCCCCACTCCCGTTTCCCCCCCACTCCCCTTTCCCCCCCACTCCCCTTTCCCCCCCACTCCCTTCCCCCCCCACTCCCCTTCCCCCCCACTCCTCTTCCCCCCCCCACTCCCCTTTCCCCCCCACTCCCCTTTCCCCCCCGCTCCCCTTTCCCCCCCCGCTCCCCCTTTCTCTCCCCGCTCCCCTTCCCCCCCACTCCCTTTCCCCCCCCCCCCCACTCCCTTTCCCCCCCGCTCCCCTTTCCCCCCTGCTCCCCTTTTCCCCCACGCTCCCCTTTCCCCCCCCCGCTCCCCTTTTCCCCCACGCTCCCCCTTTCCCCCCCCACTCCCCCTTTCCCCCCCCCCGCTCCCCTTTCCCCCCCCCGCTCCCCTTTCCCCCTGCTCCCCTTTCCCCCCGCTCCCCTTTCCCCCCCCCCTCTGCTCCCCTTTCCCCCCCTCCACTCCCCTTCCCCCCCCCTCTGCTCCCCCTTCCCCCCCCTCCGCTCCCCCCTTCCCCCCCCTCCCACCCCCTTCCCCCCCCTCCTCCACCCCTTCCCACCACCCTTCGCCTTCCTGCCCGCCTTCCCGCCTCTGCTTTCGCGCCCACCCGCCTCTGCCTTTCACCCACCCTTACTCCGCCCGCCTCTGACTTTCACCCACCGCCTCACAGCCGCTGCACGCACTCAACAGACACCCGCCACACTCGACACATACCTGCCGCCACACACACCTGCTGCCTCCCGCCCCTATGCACCGACATCACTGACCCACCTCCTCACACCCTAGCAGGACCCCCACTCACAGACAGCACTCACAACCCACGCGCCACCCCGCTGCCTCACACCCTAGCAGGACACACGCCTCACATTTTTTACATCTGTTATGTCACCAAAATAGACATTGTATTGTGGTGTGTTTACAATAAACCATTTTTAAACAACATCGTATTACATTTTATTCCATCTTTCTTTTCAACATTATTATCCAACCATTACAACAAATAGTCATCTATTGTTCCACGATTTATAAATAATACTACCTATTACGCATTTACATCCCGGGCAACGCCGGGTCTGTCAGCTAGTGTTATATATAAAATATATGAGTGCCTCAGCACTAGACCAATAGATCTTCCAACTTTCTCCGCCTTGATAAAAATTAGAATCCTACTCACCAGAAGTGAATAGGACATGTGCACTGGTTTAAAGATCTTTTCCGCAGGATCAGCCGTTCGCCGTGGGGTGCAATACGTCCGCTTCTGAGGGAGGATCAGCTTCTGAGCTCCGTGAAGAATTGCTGCCGGAGAACACTCGATCAATGCTCGATCAACTCCTCCGCTGACGTCACCCGTGAATGTCCACTGCTACGGTGTCCCTGCGTAGGGACACCGTAGCAGTGGACAATCACGGGTGATGTCAGCGGAGGAGTTGATCGAGTGTTCTCCGGCAGCAATTCTTCACGGAGCTCAGAAGCTGATCCTCCCTCAGAAGCGGACGTATTGCACCCCACGGCGAACGGCTGATCCGGCGGAAAAGACCTTTAAACCAGTGCATATGTCCTATTCACTTCTGGTGAGTAGGATTCCAATTTTTATCAAGGCAGAGCAGGTTGGAAGATCTATTGGTCTAGTGCTGAGGCACTCATATATTTTATGTATAACATTCGATTTTTAATGGTTATTTTTATATTGCTCTTTTTCATCTATATCCCTAGTAATGCACTATTGCAGGCATTCTGCATGTTTTGTCTTTCTCTTTTCTCTGAGGTCATTGGTGAAAAGAAGAATTGCGTCCTCTCTCCACTCCATATCCTTTCCTCAGCGCAGAGGAGGTTTCTTTTTTCCACAATTCCAAGTCTGGGTGAAAGATAACAGAACAATCTCTTTAGGCAGCACCAGGACTACCAATTGGACACTGTATCTAAGGTTGCTTTTATATTATTTGTTTGCATAAGCGCTGGTTTTGAACCTATTTTTTTCACTAACTTGGGGGGTGAGTGACATTGGAAGCTCAAAATAGCTGCGTTGGCCTACAAATCTGCCGCAGAATGTACAGTGAAAGTTTGGTTGTGCTACGTGGTGCCGTTTGTGAGATTTCGATGCTTCTGACATACAAACAGAATCCAACTTAGAATTATAGTATATATATATATATATATATATATATATATATATATATATATATACAGTATATATATATATATATATATATATATATATATATATATATATATATATATATATATAAATACATACAAAACACAAAATGTTAAGGGCACGCAAATGGTCAAAAATAGGACATATCGCTTATCTTTGTAGTCAGGGTATTTGCATTGCAGCCAGGATCACCATCCAGTAACAAAAATACATAGAACAAAAATTCAAAGAATCCGCAGCACTCACTGGTTAGTTTAAACAGTAAAAAGGTTCAATTCATCTCACAAGCATCAGGGGGTAAATACAAGAAAGGACGGAGCAACGTTTCGGGCATCCCCCGTCCTTTATCTAGCTCCTTTAGCTAGATAAAGGATGTTTACTTTAATATATATTACTAAAGATTTTTTCATTTAATTAGATGGTAGAATCAACAGATAATTGTACAATAAATGTAAACTTTATAGCCCTATAATTAAGTAAATTCTATCAATAAGTATATACTGTAAAGGTACTGAATAGCTGAAACATACTGTACAGTATGCATATCCCTGAGGAAGAGCCGAGACACTGCATGAAGCATTGGATGCACTACAGAAGCCTTGGATGGACGAAGTAAGCTACCAGAAAATTGAGAAAGTAAAAGTGAAGTTGTAAATAACTGGTGGGAATATACTGGAGCGGCAATGCCAGATACCACCCACATCACTCAGCCGCTGAAAGACCACCCACCGCTGAGGCTACAGAACTAAAATGAATTACCTGTTAGAGACATTTTAAATGCTGTAATTGCATTTGGTTACTTTGTTTCATGTATTTGTAAGAAAATACTGTACTATGAGGATCTTTCTGTCTGCACTTCTTTTCCAGTCACTGTTAAATCAGAATGCACTGTACATGTGCTTTAATTAAAACTGGTTGTGTACCTGTAAGGTACAGTACCAGTGTGATTCCAGTACCATGGATAGCCGTCATGAACCAATTCTGCAACTACAGTACCTTGGACAGCTATTAATCCTACACTAAAGTGAATAACGTATCGTAAGGCTAAGGTCCTGCTGGAGGCTGCTGCACGCGCGACTGGCACCCTGTTGGTGCATGCACAGTGCTAGACCGCGATCTGCGGTCTGCAGGCAGAGTTCTCAGGTGCGGGGGCACGGCCAAATAGGGTGGGTGGGCGTGGCCATGATGGGGGCGGGGCCATGACGGAACCACAAGCACAGCTCAGCATCTCACAGCACTGCAGTCTGTGGCAGTGCCTATAGTGAATCGTATTGCTTCTTGTCGCAAATATTATATCAACTATACATTATATTGCAGAGTTTGAATTTCCATTAGATAACCCCTAACTTATTTGGCACAACAATTCCTGCTTACAAGGCTGAGGTTTAAAGAAGTCAACAATCCAGAAACATTGGCTGTGATGCTGAAGCACTGTGAACTATAACTGCATTTTAAAAGCACATTAAAGTATTAATCTTAACTCTTCTTGTATTTGTTTTGTAAATACTGTTCTATTTGCCTGGTAGTTTAGGCTTTTTTATGTTAAAAAAAAGTGTAAATAAAGTCCATGCAAATGAATTGTATAGTGTCAATCTTTCATTTTATAAGGATGAATAAAGTTTTAAAACTCATTTATCTGTCCTTGCAATTTTTCAGATATATATTCACACACACAGACAAAGCATAGATCTGGAAAGTGTCTCCCTGTAACACCGGATGCCTGACTGATCTCATTGACAGGGGCTTCTGTGTAAAAAAACACAGATGGAGCTCAGGGAGCATTCACCAAAACTGCTGGCAATGCGGCAGGGACTTCAGACTTTATTTTTTTTTAACCATTTGTGCATACTTTTCTCCCCCCCCCCACCGCTCGCCACTGCATCAAAGAGGCTCAAGAAGCTGAAGAGGAGGATTCAAAGTGGACATGGTGATGGGAGGGGCAGGAGCAAACTGACACTCTGACATGTCGCCGCTCTGGATCACAATCCTGTTCTATCGCCTGATGGCTGACGTGTCACAGTATGCAGTGAAAACCAAACCAAAATGGTTGTAAAGTCCAAATGGAGTCCTAGTAAGGCTGGTAATAAAGGATTCTCACATCAACGAAGTAATATGTGGAAAAAGAAAAAAAAACAAATTATGGTGCAGTAAGTCAATCACTGAGACTAAAAGACAAAGTCAGACTAACAACACAAAACAAACAAGACAGACAAACGAAAATACACTAGCACGGCTTAATAATAAAGACAAAGCTAATTTATTACTGGTTGTGGAGGGTGACAGTAACACGAATGACGGGACTTCCGGGCGGATGTGACGTCACGCCCACTGGAGTCCCACCGTCCAAACGGTACACCACGCTTACCAGCCCCCCCCGCCTCCAGTGCCACAGCCCTTGAAAAGTGCCGCATGCGTATGAAACGCGTCGGGGAAGTTTGAGTGTTTTTATAGCCTTTGTCCTGGCTTTG
>NC_134485.1:12153818-12168852 GCF_040206685.1 Ascaphus truei | reverse complement strand
AACGGACCTACGAAAATACAGTTTTATTACAGACTGCTCAGGAATGGGCAGAAGGTCTCACTAATATAAAGATTGTGCATTGCCTGCTACACAAAGGTAGTCAAATACATTTATTTGTGAGTATTTCCAGAGCTCATAAAGTTCCAATACTAGCAGACGATGGGCTTAGCTGTCACATCTTTGGTACGAAAGACCCAATTGAGGACTAAACGAAATAGAGACAAATTTGTCCTAAGAAACCTTTAAAATAGTGGGCAGAACATAGAAATAGAAGCCCTAGAGACCTTAATTGTGAGTAGTGCTGCCATGAGAGTACCTGAAAAGTGAATTGAAGTTCGAAGGACTACAACTAGCGGATTCTATGAAATTGAATGTCCAAGCCTCAGAAATAACCATGCTGATTGGTGGGAGAATTCTACTGGAATATTGTACAGTATCTGAATGAGTCATAAAACTGGGAGGTATACAGTATAACTGGTACCACAGATGATGAAGTCAGAAAAGTCTGTATAACACAGGAGAGTCTTGTTTCTGACCAGCTCCATGCATTTAGGGACATTGAATCATTGAGAATTACTGCAGAGAAAAGGATTGACACAGAATCTGAAGATGAGGCTCTGCCACGGTTTTTATCCACATTAAGGTTTACTATTGAATGATATGAGGTTGGACAACCATGTCGCCCTGACCTACTATACTTGCCTGACAACTTCAGAGTTGCTAAGAGAAGATTTGACAATTTAATAAAGAAGTTGTCAATAGACATCACTCTGTTTGACTGACATACAGTAACAATGTGATCCAGAAATATATACAGTACGAGAGAACACTGAAGATGTGAATAGGATAAACAAATCGACTAAACCAATAGGAAACATGGTGTATTGCTTACATCCGCATGCAATGGTAAAAGAGGACAAAAACTAGTACCAAATTAGGAATAGTGTATAAAGCTTCCTCTTATACAATTGACACCAATCACTTAATGATCTTTACTGACCAAGACAAATATTAACCTTGATATAGAAAATAAGCCGGTTGCTTGCTCAAGGAGCCGAGCTGTATTGATAACAATCAGCAAAGATTGTATTAATCAATATGCTCTGGTGACAGAAATGGACACGATATGAGGGATACTAGGGAAGCCTCCTGGGAAAAGTGCATCAGCAGCATCACAATTGAAGTACAGCTGAAGTATAAGCACAAAAGTCCAAGGAGACACTTGTATGTGGCGTGGAGTGTGCAATGTACTCATGATCAATCGCCATGTCCCTTATCCATGTGGCCACATATCAGCAATGAAGCTCGGTGTTTTCTGTCGGCGTGTTGTCCAATCCTGGGATAGTAGCAGAGTGAGAAAGGATCGATATGACGTCCAAAACGGAACAAACGTTGGAACTCAACAGCAAAAGTTGATTAAAAAAACTTTATTAAGCTACATAAAAAATGTGAACATCCACATGGAGAATCTAGCTCCTCCTCCCATGCATTTCACACCGTCAGTGGCGCTTTCTCAAGGAGATGACGAGAGAGGGGGAAGGCTCTATTTAAATCCCTCCTCTCTGATTAAAACATTGCACACATCTGTGTGTTATACAAGTGAGCTATGTAATAGCAATCATATGGACTAAGCATGGACAAAGGTAATTCAAAGGAAAAAACAGGTGCACCAAAAAAGTGAATCCTAGATAAATTAACCCTTGACATAAAACTTATAATCAACATTAATTCGAACAATAATAATCAGTGTAATTTGTAAATTACAATTTAAAATGATTTAATCAATAATGGAAAAACATATATCTACTGTCATATTAGTTAACCAACACTATGATATATAAAATTGTATGTTGTCATTAGTGCGATCTATAATCTATAATATTTGACCAAAATTTTTTGATAAAGTTCATGGATTCATTTTCATTTAGTAAACCAATATTGTTGTACCATAACAAAGACTATAATCTCTAAATAGGCAATCAAATTTATATAAAGGTTACCATTGGAACACTTTATGACCAGATAATATATGTAATCACAAAGTGTCCCCATAGTTGTCTATCACAATAAAGAATATTTATATAACATGATCAAATCTAATGAAATTAGAAAAATATCCATAATGTTAGCATCAATGGATAAAAAAGAAAAACATCCATCAGATAGATAGAACAGAGTTGTTAAATGGAAACAATTTAAATTAATATCATATATAAAGAGCAGACAGCCATAAATTCATGATGCCAATCAATGAACAGTGTAAGTATACACGTTGAATTGAACATGATTTACAAAAATGTTTTAAGGTCCCATTGTGTATTAAGACCTTTAGGTATCAGTGTATCGAGGGTAAAGATCCAGAACGCCTCTCTTTTATAGAGACAATTTGTTCTGTCTCCCCCTCTTAAATTGGTTTTAATATGCTCAATGGCTATTCATCTGAATTTAGACAAAATGCTGTTTGGCAGTTTTTAAAATTATATGCAACTGGTTGTGTGAGATCTCCTTTAATAATGGATCTCTCATGTTCTTGAATTCTTGTTTTAAAGGCTCTAGTTGTTAGGTCTATGTATTTTTTACCACAACCACATATAACTTTAATCTGGTCTGTAACTGTTTCATACGCTCATAATATATATTTTCTTTAACTGTGCATGCAATGTCTTGTATATAATGTAGACCTTGTTCATTTATGTAACTGTATTTGTAACCATGTATTATTTTGTTTTACTCTGTGCCCAGGACATACTTGAAAACGAGAGGTAACTCTCAATGTATTACTTCCTGGTAAAATAATTTATAAATAAATAAATAAAATATAAGCATATATATGATATATTCTGTTTTGCATGTAATGAATGTCATTATGTTGAATTTTTTTGTCTCATCTTGATTTGGAAAATATCTTGTCTTTAATACATATTTGCATATGTTACACTTTGCACAAGGGCAGCAACCAAGCAAATTAGTAAAAAGTTGTTTGTTATTTGTATTTAATTGTTGTCTAGGTATGCTGGGTGATACAGCATTTCCAATAGTACTGTAGGAGATTTTTTAAATACAAATCTTGGATCTGATGAGACAAATTTTCTCAAAAGAGGGTCAGTAGTCAGAATATTCCAATGTTTTTTGATTATAGCTTTTACATTCATTGCTTGATTGCTATATTGGGTAATAAACATTGGTACTGTATATCACATTGAATAGTGTTTTTTGCATTATTAGAATTAGTATCATATATAGATCCTGACTTTTGGTTGGAAATATTGGAAGATTTTTGGATCAACAGGTCCTGTCTGGTTTTATCTTTAGCATTATTGTAAGCTTCTTGAATGATATGTAGCCTGGAGCTCCCGCAGCTCCTTGAGACCCCCCTCCCTTGGAGCAGTGCGGTCGCGGGTGCCGTCGGAGCCAGCGCCGGGCCCGACGGCTACTTCCAAGGTTGGGGGCCGGAGCGGGGAGTCGCGCGCTGTTCCCTGATGCGGCCGGTTGCCGGGGACGCGAGCGGCCCATTGTTAGGGCCGCGGTCGCGTTGCCGAGGTCCCGGCGACTCAGGGTACAGGGCGCCGCCATTGCGCAACAGCTCGCGCATGCGCAGGGATAGTCAGGCGGCAGGAGAGCTCCAGAGAGGTCGCGCATGCGCAGGACAGAGCCTAGAGAGGTTGCGGCGGCCATTAGGGGTTAGCGCAGGCGCAGGAAAGGCGCGCACGCGGCCCCAATGTATTTGCAGCCTCCACGGGACTACAACTCCCATGAGGCTTAGGGGCAAGCACATCAGCTGCCTCCGTGTGGCCAATAAGGGCCAAGGATTTCCAGAGGGAGCAATAAGATACATTTCGCGCGCTGAGAACGGCAGTTGGAGCTGTGGAGCTGTGAGGGAAGGAAGGGTGCAGAGAGCATGTACAGCTCCTGCATCGAGTAAGGTCCCCCACATCCCAAGTAAGGCCCCAACTCCCCACCAGGTTAGTGGGTAAGTGCTGAGGGACGGCCCAAGACAGGGACGCTGCCCTTAGTGCGTGTGTGTGCTGTCTTGTCAGGATCACGGCTGGCAGGGCTGTGAGGCCTGACAAGAAGGCATAGTGCTAGTGTGCAGCAAGTTGCTGTACGCGTTCCGAAGTTTGCAGTGCGTAGCTGCTAGTGTTAGTGTTCAGTGAGAGTCAGGACTGGGACGAGTTAGGGGAGTGGGGCAGGTTATTACCCCGCAGGCCCTAGGAGTTTCCCCCAAGTCACCTCAGGTTGCGGTACATCAGGGACAGGCCCTAGGCTAGGGTTCCTGCCACGCTACTGCCCGTTAGCGAGATAGGGATAGCGGCGGTTGCTGTTCCCGTGATTCGGTTGCTGTTGCCGTGATTGGTTGCTGTTCCCGTGAAGCGGTTGGACCCACGTTGGGGTCCTGGAGAATATTACCTGGAAAGGATCAGACGGATGCATCGCACGTCTGACCCTTTGAGAAGATTGTTGCGGACCCGAGCATCGGAGTGCTCGGAAGGTATTCAATATATATGTGCACCAACAGGCCTAACACATTAATTAGTGACTGCGCAGTCACCCACGTTCTCTACTAGAGTGCGGGACATTGGGTAGGGATTCTCTGGACACTGGGTGGGATCACCTAGTGTTGGGGAAGCGTCCTGCACGACGCAGTAAGTGTCTCCTCTAGAGAGGGACACAGGTTATGATGATATTGCCGTGATCTGTTTTCTTGCATGTTCAGTAAAGTCACTAGTTAATATATATATCTGTGTGAGTATCGACTATTGTGATTGTCCTGCGAGGAACCACTCCCCCTCTGGTGGGAGCCATCGCAGGTGGAGGCGCTGCATCGTTGGAAGTAAGTACCCCTAGTATAAATGCCCCAGGTTTCCTTGGGGCGGAAGCTCAGCCCTCCTGTGAGCCAACAGGTATAGCACCACACTGAGAAGTAGTCAGATACACCTACACACCCCAATCTCACTTAGGGGGGGGGGAAAGAGGGCTACAGATATAAGGATCATATCCTCTTTCGAGGATCTTGATGTACTGTAAGATCGTGTGCACTATTCTCAAAATTCTCCATAGTAGAACAGTTCCTGCGCAATCACAAGAACTGTCCATATGGAACTCCCCGAAACAAACTCTGATGATGGCAGCTGGAGGCATGCAATAAGGTGTTACGAGTGTGTGGCTTACGAAATATATCAGTTTGTACCTTAAAATCAGGAGTGACATAAAGTACAAGGTCTAGAAAGTGAATGGGATGGTGATGAAAGTGATGAGTGAAGTGTAAGTTAAAGGGATTGGTGTTGATGTGAGAAATAAATGAATATAACCATTCAAACCAATTTCAATCTTTGTTGAGAAATCTTTGTTGAGATCTTTGTTGAGAAATGTTGAGGCATTTACTATGAGACTGCCCCAGAATCTCCCAGAATTTCCCAGGTGCAAGTGTCCTAATACTCGTGGCTGCATCTGTATTCATAAAGCTCCGTTATAGTTAAGGCAGGGATTTAACTTTACATTAGTTAAGTCAGAGACAAACTTGGCAGAGCTCCTATCCGTACCCTGAAATAGGTCTTTTACTGGATGAGTGTAAGATCACAGTTGGGTATCATTTAACTAACATTATTTACAGGGTTTTTCACCTGTTCCCTCCCTCTCCCTTTTAACTTTAATTAAACACTAATACTGACTTTAGGCAAAAGTAACGTCACCTTTAGGTAAACGCAAGTGATGTTATTTGAAGCTAACGCAAGAGGGTTAGCTTTCCATGGCGTTAAGATTATGCTAATACAATAACTAATGGCTGTTGGTTTTGCATATAATTAGCTTTGTGGACTCACGTTAACCTCAGGGAAAATAATGTCCATGGATGATTTTGGTAACGGCCCTTTCGGTGGAAAACATTTTAAGTGTCTTGTTCAGTATTGTTCCAGAAGTCATATTCTGCCAAGTACAGCTTGTTATTAATGTGCTAAATAAAGCTCAGTCTACAGATTAAAGTACAGTACTTAACTCAAAGACATATAGAACAATATCAACCCATATTATTTGTCTCAATGAGCAGGAATCTCTTAACTTTTCCAGCCTTGTGCCACATCATCACAGATTGAAACACACCTTAAATGTTTGCCTCAGCTATAATCCAGGCACCATAAAGGCAATATATTCTGAAGAAAAGACATCATGCATGTGTAATACCATAAACCTTAGATAAAAAGACGATACATCCCGGGAACAATCTTCACCTCCTCCTATTGCTGCTAAAAAACAGTTGCACAATTATATTATTGGCCAATAAATAACATGCTGGGATGAGACGTGTAATTGTCTTCTATGTAGCTTTGATGTACAATATAATTAAGCTTTGGACCCTCTTCACAACAAAGGATTGAGTTAAGTGAAGGGATGTTCAGTTGATAATAAAGGAACAAAGAAGCAACATGGTTTTATTACCTTTAATTCAATTAATTCAACATCTAACATATTCAGGAAATCTGAGCTTCTATTAAACATTTTTTTGTTCCTTTTTGAAAGGGAAAAAACGTGGGGAGAATTTTAATGGACTATTCAATTAACCAAACACAAGCTGTACACGTGTCGTACCCATTGACAAACCGCCTTAATCTACTTATTATCAAAGGTACCTGTGATACATTGTTGCATCCCACATAAGCTTGATAATAGCAATATCTTTAAAGGTCCCAAACAAACGGATATTAAACATTATGGAAGTGACATGTTTAATAGACTAAAACTAGGTAACTGGTGTTTACTTAAAGATGTAGCAAGACTCACTGTCCCCGGTGCCGTGGTCGAAGAAGCAAAAGTCTGTGGCGCCCAGGATGGGGTCTTCCGTGATCGAGCTGTGGGAGTGTCCATGCTTCAGAATGGGAACCCCTGCAGCGTTAATCTTCTGGTGTCACGACCACTGCAGTCGCGTGACCGTGGGTGGCAGTGGTATCGGAGATACATACAGTAATACGTCTGTATTTCTGATCTTTTTAAGGAACCTATTTTTAACCCAAGAAACATAATACGTGTTCTATAATTAGTTTAATTTGTTGAAAACAAATTAAAAAAAAACCTGTGCTTCTTACCAAATTGACATGCAATTTATTAGAGAAATGTAAAATTTTTGGTCCTAAGTGTTTTAACAAAATATCTTTTCATCGCACTTTTTTTAAGCATGCTAACCCATTAAGCTAAACTCCATGTAAGCTGGCACACTCAGCACATACTATTTCTTATTATCTTGTCAACTAAACATCTTCGCTATTACAAGAGAAGGTAGTAGAGATGAGCAAATTTTTTGGCGGATTTGGATCCGCCTCGGATCGAGCGGTTCCTTTAGTCTGTGAATTTACGTGAATCAGTCTCAAAAGGGCGATTCATCTTTCCGGATATTATTTTAATCACTTAATGTCCACATGGTTGATTTCGCAATCCATCGATGAATTGTTCCATACGGATTCATCCAAAACCGCCATTGGATATAATTCGCACAGATTTTTAAGAATCCAATCCATGGAAAAATGTGTCGACTCCCAATTAAGCGATTACTATACCAAGACAAATTTCCCTAGCCAATTCCAATCTGTCTTTCATCCCAAACACTCCACCGTAACTACCTTGCTAACAGTTTGCAATGAAATCCATTGTGGAATGGAACGGGGACAACTCACTGGTGCAGTATTCCTAGATTTTGCAAAGGCTTTTGATACAGTATGCTATCCTGCTTAACAAACTCCAGAGCTCTGGAATAGGGAATCATGCTTTAAACTGGTTTCAGTCCTACCTATCAGGAAGATCCCAACATGTGTCCATCTCAGGCTCTAACTCAAACCCCCTGGATATCACATGTGGTGTCCCGCAAGGCTCTGTTCTGGGGCCCCTACTCTTCTCAGTGTTCATTAATGATCTTCCCACAGCTTGTAAGGAAGCCTCAATACACATGTATGCAGATGACACAATCCTATATGCACACAGCCACAGCCTCTCTGACCTTGAACACATACTTCAGTCTGACTTTTTGAGACTTGAAAACTGGATCTCCAAAAACAAACTGTTTTTAAACACTGACAAGACTGTAACAATGGTATTTGGGACCAAGACTAAATTTTTAAAGCTTCCAGCGACTGAGCTCCTGATTAGAACCAATGCTAAAACCACCCTAACCCCTGTCACTAGTTTTAAATACCTGGGCTTATGGTTCGACTCCCACTTAACATTCGGAATGCACATTGATACCCTGACAACCAAGACCTATGCCAAAGAAGGGGTACTTTACAGGAACAAATCCTCCCTAAGTCTCCTGGTCAGAAAGCGTATCGCAAAGCAGATGCTAATGCCAATTATTGACTATGGAGACATAGTATATGGCTCGGCACTTCAAACCCACCTTAGCAAACTTGACACCCTTTACAATTCAATTTGTCGTTTTGTTCTCCAATGCAACTACAACACACATCACTGCGAAATGCTTAAAGAACTAGATTGGTCATCACTAGAGTCTAGGCGCAAAGTTCACCTTTCCTGTCTTGTCTTTAAATTCTTTATGGGCAAGCTACCCAGCTATCTGAACAAGCTCCTCACCCCTACCACACGCAGCACTTATCATCTGAGATCAGACTCCAAAAGACTGTTCATGGTCCCAACGCTCAACAAAGTATCCGGACGTTCCTCCTTCTCCTACCGTGCACCCCAAAACCGGAACAACCTACCAGAGACTCTCACATCCACCACCAGTTTAAGTTCTTTCAAATCTAAGGCTGTCTCACATTTTATTCTGGTCTGTAACTGTTTCATACGCCCATAATATATATTTTCTTTAACTCTGCATGCAATGTCTTGTATATAATGTATACCCTGTTCATTTATGTAACTGTATTTGTAACCATGTATTATTTGTCTTAACTCTGTGCCCAGGACATACTTGAAAATGAGAGGTAACTCTCAATGTATTACTTCCTGGAAAAACATTTTATAAATAAATAAATGGATTCTGCAATCTGCTGGTTTGATTTGGTTTCAGATTGCAGAAGCTGTGAATTGGATTTTTAAAAATCCATGTGGATTGTATCCAATGGTGGTTTTGGATTAATCCGCACGGATTGAAACCTGAACAATCCATCGACAGATGTTATGCTGCGAAACGTATTTTGAATGGAAAACTCAGAAAATTTCAGGAAACAGATTTTGATAGTTTCACCAGTTTCAGCAAAAAAAATTTTTTTTAAATTACCCTTAGAATTATAAATTTCCCTTAACATTCCTTAGTGAAAAGTAACAATAGTGTGAATATATATATATATATATATATATATATATATATAAAACAAAACAGTGAGCGCACGCCCCATAGTGTAACACTGTAACATTTAATGTTATGGGATATTGGGAAGAAACAGCAATTTGGCCCAACCCAGAGCTGGGGGCGGGCCTTGTATACTATGGTCATTTCATCGATGATATTATTATTATTTGGGAGGGTGACATCACTGTTTTTTCCAATGTCCTCACTGCCTTCAATCATAATGCCATGGGCTTGAAATTTACATTTGAAATCAGTTCTACATCTGTGGTATTTCTGGATCTGGTATTAACTGCCGATCCAGAAGGTAATATCATTACCACCACATATTTCAAGCCTATTGCAGTGAACAATTATGTTCATGCTTCAAGTAATCACCATGCACAGTGGCTTAGAAGCATCCCCCTGGGACAGTTTCATTGTCTCAAAAGGAACTGTTCCAGGGAGAGTGACTTTGGTCTTCAATTCAAAGAACTGAGTGAAAAGTTTTTGCTGAAGGGATATAACCCTGACCTGGTATCTGACTCTCTCAACAAGGTGATGGTATCTGACAGATCAGTACTACTTAAAAAGTGCATTATCAAAAACATAAATACAAAATATAATACTCCAAGAAATGGATCACCACAAGTAGATGGGATTTCTAGGTTTATTACAACTTTCAACCAATCCCACAGATCCATAAAGGGCATATTAAATACCCATTGGAGTATTTTGAAATGTGATCCCCATCTGGGGAACATTATTCCTGAGAAGATCCCCATTGTATATAGAAAAGTTAAAAACATAAATAACATTCTAGCTCCAAGCAAACTTAAACCTACGGTTGCGACTGCCGGTGCCACCTCAGTGAACCTTTTTGGTAATCACAGATGTGGCAGGGGCCGTTGCATCACGTGCAAACATCTTAATACCACTATGGAGTTTGCCTCCCTTCACAAAGATGAATGACACAATGTGAGGAGCAATATTAATTGCCTCAGCACATTTGTCGTTTATTTAATACAATGTGGATGCGGCCTCCAATATGTAGGCCGCACCACTCGGCCCCTTAGTACCAGATTCCTGGAGCACAGGAGGAATGTGATAAATGGTGTCAGTACCCATAGTCTACCAAGACATTTTTCTAACATACATAATAAGGATCCTGAATCCTTAAAGATTATGGGTATCGAACACATTCCTCTTAGTGAATCAGGAGGGGACCGTTTCAAATCACTCTGTAGAAGGGAGACTTTTTGGATACACCAGTTGGGGACACTAATCCCCGGTGGTCTAAATGAATGTTTAGATACCAGTACTCTGGTATAGGTCTGTATATCCATCTTGGGTGTAGTTCCTCTGAGTATATTTCTGCCGCTTCTTTTTGTTATCCCCCTCCTTATCCCAATCCATCCATGCAGTAATTTCCCCCCCAAACCCCCCCCCCTCCCTCCCCCCCCCTCCCCTCTCCCCCATCCTTCCCTTCCCCCCACACTACACGTCCCTAGATCCTCTCCCCCCCTTTCCCCCCCCCCTTTATTATCCCCTTAATCAAATCATGTGGACATTTTAGAATTATATCATTTTTAATCAATGCAATTGTATGTCATCACACTAGTACAATCAGATTTGAGAGTTTGGTCCTCTATAATCAAATATATAGGCTTAATTATTGTTTTAAATTATTGTTTTAGTATAACAGATATTTAATATATTTTTACATAATTGTTGATTTTTTATAATTGATGATTTTTTAAGAAAGAAATAATTGATTAACTATATTAGAATTTAAAAGGTTTTTAAGTAAGTGGAATAAAGATTGTTGTTAATTGTAATAAATTGTTGTTTATGCCATGAGCTTAAATAGTGTAACACATTTTACATATATATATATTGTTTAAAGTTGTTTTGTATTGCAAATATCTTTTGATAATTTATCAACTACCTGTTGTATGTTATACTCATTTAGGCAGAGTGTGGATTTATATATTAGTATCTTTTGTCTTAGCACTGTTACTGTTACTGGTGAGTCTATCTATCCCATTATTCATTTATACTTATAAGAACTATCTAGATAATAATGAGTTAATTCGAACCATTTTGGGTAAATTAAACTATATTAGCCCATATCTACGATCACAATTAGGGGTGGGACATCCATTTTTACCATCAACCAATCAAATTTGAGACCATCCAGTACATAAACAGTGTTAATCTTGTTCAGGGACATTCCCTTTGATAAAGTTGCATTTGTTGCGACGAAACGCGTCAGGGACGTAACCTACGACATTACGTCATCACGTAGTGTGCTCCTTTACGGCCGGGGAGTACATGCAGTGAAATCAAGGCCCTACTCTGATACCAAATTACTTTGGAGGATTTCGAGTGAACCAGAGGGACAGCGCGGTCTGAGTGACTATATCCAGCGAACTTTGGATTCTCTGCTGCAGTTTGGACATGCCTGGTGGTGACTGTATATCACAAATTGCTTTATATTCATTTTAACCTTGTGAGTGTTTTTAATCCCTCCATCCACCCTTCCCCAACATTAAATGTTACAGTGTTACACTATGGGGCGTGCGCTCTATGTTTTGTTTTTTCTAAAGATTCTGCTGTGGAGCTGGTTACTCCATGTGAGAGCTGCCGTGGACCCCTGGGATCTGTACATTTGTTCTGGTGCTATTTGTCAGGACTTCACACAGGGTTTGGACATTGGACTTTATATATAATATATTTTATATATGTGTTATCCTTATGATTGTTCTAGTTTAATGCTGCTTGCTGTACACTATTAATTGTTATATTATTTTTAGTTTAATTCACATTTATTGTCATATATTGGTACACTAATATTCACCTTTTGGCGCTACTTTTTTCATATATATATATATATATATATATATATATATATATATATATATATATATATATATATATATATATATATATATATATGACACACAATAGATGCCGCAGTCAAATCACCCCTGTTTGACTAAGTACTCAGTTAACCAAAGGTCAGGGTAAAGAGTGACCCTCTGGTGGTGCTACCGACCCAGAGGAAATATATAACACAGAAAAAGAAAAAGTAGGGTCAAAAAGGTGCACTCAAACACTTTATAATGAAAAATAGAAAAAAATGGACTTTATTAGCAAAGAGTATAAAAAACACATAAAACAGACCCACACAGATCATATAACAAATCGCTGTGTGACACAACATTGAAACACCAAAGATGTACAATAGGTCTGGTAGGAACCAACACAAAGTAAAAATATGTTATTGCAAATATACCATAACAGAACCAGGGGAAAAAAATATTTTTCCCCCAGGAGTGTGACTAAGATCGGCCGATCCAATGCAAAAGATAATAATCAGTATGAATGGTAAGTAAGTCCAGACCACAGAAAAAATATATAATAAGTATACATAGACCTCTTAGTAATGGTGAGAGATGGTTAGACACACAGCTGAAAATGAATAAAAATTAGACCCTATAATGTGCTGCAAGTCAACTCTGTAAACTGATGCCAAAACTAAGCTGCACATATGGAGTAAGCAGCAGGAGAGAAAAGTCCAAATAGTGCACTAATAGCACTCATGTTAAATCCCCAGAGATGCAGAGCTCAAAGGTAATGAGCAAAGATTCTATGAAAGTAGCCCAGGGACATGGAGCACTTCAGATAGATAGTATACAGGGCACTGAGGAAGTCCTGTGATAAAGACCAGCGTCTCACGTTAAGGCAGCAAGGAAGTCCTGTAATACAGACCTAAGTCTCACGTTATGGCATCAGCGACATCACAGAGGAGGATCTCAAGCAGTCTGGTGTTGCACACGGGTCACAGGGTGGGGGTGCTGTATCTGCTGTACATTCGGGTTGCTGGAGAGAGATGGAGATGGTGACACCAGCAGCAGTGAAGCACCATTGTGTATACACAGCGAGATGGAACAAACTAGCTGCAGTCTGATACATGCTGGCGCATGGGCTTGCCCCATGCAACGCTCTTAAATTATTGGCAAAGTGTGAGTGTGCATTTGTCTTTATTCGTGTTATTAAACCTTAATCATTGGATTTTACACATGGATCGGGCGCTTTTCCTCTTTTTTCTTTTCTAATAGGTATCTGCTGGGAGGTTGTTGACCCCAAGGAAGAAGGTGCCCGGACCACAAAATTCTTTTAAGGTTACCCAATTTTGGGGTACAGGATATTAGACTTTTATTTGGTCATTGGTACAATTTTGAACATTTTTTTTTAATTTAGACATATTTTACATTTTTACCCCCTTTTTTTAATTATATATATTTTTCATTGTTATTATTAGTTGCACATTTTTTAAAGTCATTGTATTATGTTAATATCACCCATTATATAATATCCACCTTCGTAGTCATCACTACCACTTATACTGTATATTATAGTAATATTTTCAGGCATCTGTGCTAGGCAGAGTTATATTTTGGTCATATAGTTTAGTGACAAAGCAATTCAGGTGGTCACTTTCACAGGCGCTGTCTATTTCTTTTATCACTATATATATATATGATAAACAATGGAGGAAAGAACCTCAGTAGAGCACTCATACACTGTGTTGAGATGATGGTGTAAATTTAAAACTAAACTTTATTAGAAACATAGTAAAACAATGGGGATTAAAATAGGATTAAACACTGTATCACTACGCTTAATCACCTAAGGGATATGATAGTCCCCAGGTAGGTAGTCGTTATTGAAGTGTTGCTTGAGTACACTAGCCCCCAGCCACCTTAATTAGGGAAGCCTGGGGGAAAGCTAGATTGAGGGATTATAAGTACTATTCTTATATGGAATGACAATTATTTACTTGTAGTGCATTGGTGCAATAGTATTGAAATGACACTGCTAATGGTGGGTTGATTGCACAGCCTGTAGTTAGCAATAGAGTGTCATTTCAATCTTGATAAGATAATGCACCTATGTTGCCTAAGGGTTAAATGAACAGTGTAAATTACTGCCCCAAGTATACACAACAGCTATACCTCTAGGTCATATTGTTAAGACCTCTAGCTCTAGCTGATATTGCACAGTGTAGTTATAATAAAGTGTGCTGCACTTCTAAAACCTGTTGCTAACTGCAGTAGGTGATAGATTAAATAGAGCACCGTATAGACAAATGGCGGCAGTTGCTATATAATCTGCCCCAGACCTGAAGGGTGTGCTATTTAACCATATAAGATTGTGAACTGACTTAATCAGTAGATTGAAATAAACATAATCTCTGATATAGAGCACCATGTGTATACTGATTGCTATACATGGAAATCCCTGTATGGGAGTTACTGTGCAGAGTAGTTGGTGTATAAGTGTAAAAACAATTTAGCTCAGCAAGTGTAGAACATGAACAGTACCTTAACAGCCCTGATTAGAGCTACTCTGCTGTAACAGTGAATGGTAGTGAGCAACAGCACAGGTAAGTATACTCTACAGCTGCTGTATAGCTTGTCAGTATAGATAGAGGAGGCTCCCTTAGACCATCGGGTAATACAAGATTGTAAACTGTGCAGGAGCTGAGTCTCAGCGCTGCCTGCTTTGTCATTAAGCATAGATAGCAGTGTCTGTGTCAGAGGGCTCTGTGCCTGCACCTAACTGAGGAGTTCTGCCGACGTGTACGTTTCGCTAGTAGTGCTTAATCATGGCCAGTGTGGAGGGGAGATCCCATGAGAGTTTGGGAGTATTTAAAGCGCTGTGGTTGTGACCTAGAGCAGTGTTTCCCAATCTGTGAGC